>NC_079204.1:19515344-19745344 GCF_026745355.1 Beta vulgaris subsp. vulgaris | reverse complement strand
AATAATGAATGTTCTATGATTGACATCAATGTGAAGGTGATCTTCACCATTCTCCTGCATCACTTTCAGTTTTCCTTGATAAACATAATGGTAAAAAACCTTTCATGTGTTTTACCATGTGGAAAAAAGCTTAACAATATAAAGAGTTGGTTAGACAAGCCTGGAACATTCCCATTCAAGGATCAAAGATATTATTCACAGTCATACAAAAGTTGAAGCAAGTTAAGAGAATATTGAGGAATTATATAAAAGTGGGTTTACTGATTGGCAAGCACAGGAAATCAAAGCTCAACAAGCTTTGATTCATGCTCAACAAACGATGCACTTGAACCTAGGGGGTAGAAGCTTGCATAATCATAGAAGTTGTATATAGAGAATCATGATACTTATGTTTCTTTTTTAAGGAAGAAAGCTAAGATGGATTGATTGATTAATAGTGATGAAAATATAAGACTATTTCATCAAAGCATCAAAGAAAGGAAGCTGAAGAATCAGATTTATATCATCAATGATGAAGAAGGAATCTACATGATAATTCTTATTCGGTGACAACATCTTTTCTATCATATTAGCAATAGCATTGCAGCAATGTCACATATTGTTCAACCATGTCCACTGGTGGCTGATGAACACGAAGCAATTTTAAATGCCTCATATCCAACTGATGAGGTAAAGAGAGCATTATTTTCCATCCCATGGAGCAAGGCTCCTGGGACTGATGCCTGGAGTATAATAAGTGATGATGTAGTGGTTGTTATACCTGATACAATAAAGAGTGGAGTCTTGTTAAAGGAATTAAATAAATAACACATCTATTACTTTAATTTCTAAGACTAGATGCCCTAATAATGTAATAGAATATAGACCTATATCCATTTGTAATACACTTTATAAGTGTATTACAAAGATAATATGTGGCAGATTGAGAGAGGTATTACCTGATATTATTGTGGAGAATCAAGGAGGATTTGTACATGGGAGATTCATTGTACACAATGTTGTGCGAGATATGGTGAAATATTATGGGAGAAAAAAAGTGAGTCCTAGCTGCTTAATGAAGATAAAGTTGCATAAGGCCTACGATAGAGTTAATTGGAATTTCTACAAGAAATGCTCATGGAACTTGGATTCCCAACTCAGTTTGTAAAGATGGTCATGACTTGTTTATCAACACCAATGTTTTCTCTGTTGATAAATGTCTAAATTGATGGGTATTTTAAATCTGCTAGAGGATTGAGACAAGGACTCTTATGTCTCCTCTCTTCTTTGTGATTTGTATGTGAATATCTCTCAAGGGTACAAATTATGTGAGCTAGAGCAATTCCAATTTCATTCTAGATGGAAGAAGGTTAAACTAGCACATATATGCTTTGCATATGATCTCATCATCATGTGTTGTAAAGGCGAATATACATCAATGTATTTGATGTTAAGGGCTCTCAAGTTATTCTCACAGTCATCAGGATTGAAGGCCAATGTTAGTAAATCAGCAATATATACTTGTGCAATGAATGAAGCAGAGATACAGAGAGTAGTGGATGCATCAGGTTTCATGAAAAGCATATTATCATTCAGGTATTTAGAAGTTCCAATTTTCTCTAAAAAGATGTCTAAAGCTTAATGTGATGGTATAGTAGAAAAAAATGACTGCTAGAATAAGGTTATGGAGCACAAGAAACTTGTCATATGGAGCTAGGACATAGTTAATCAATGCAATACTTCTTATCCTGCATAGATATTGGGCACAAGTTTTTATCCTTCCCAAAAGTCTCCTATCTGAAGTCATGAAGGTGTGTGGAGATATTCTATGGCCTGGGGTAGTCAATCATTCACTCACAAACCTGGTGTTGTAGCATGTGATGATGTTTGCTGGAGTAAAACAAGTGGAGGCTTGGGCTTTAGAGATGTGATAGCTTGGAACATTGCTTGCATTGGTAAATATGTTTGCGCTATTGAAAGAAAGAAAGATAATGTTTGGATCTGGTGGGTTCATGTTGCATATATCAAAGAGAACAATTGTTGGGACTATACTCCTAACTCAGGAGTTAGTTGGTATTTGGAATTGTATTTGCAGAGTCAAAGAGTCGTTGAAGGCGTACTACACAGAAAGGGAGTTTAGTGATATGTTTTCATACTCAATTCAAGTGATCTATGATAAGATCAGAGGGGAAAAAAAGGAAGTATCATGAGCAGCAATATGGAATATCTTCTATCAAAAAAAGGTCACAATAGTTCTGCTGCTTCGGTAGACGTGGATACTTCTACGGAACCGTTGTTAAATAAATTAGTTATTCTGGATTCGTTAGGAGTCTCCCTTGAGAGAAGGGTATCCTAACTTTCAATATGTACCAAAAAAAAAACAGCATATGTTTATAGTCTGGTTGGCTATACAAGAGATCCTGCAAACAACAGCCGCGCCAGATTGGCTAGATTTGGCATCAGCAGGTCTCATCGGTGTTTAGTGTGTGATAATGGTGTTTAGACCCATAGCCACTTGTTCTTTCAATGTAAATTTAGCAAGGTGTGTCTACAAGGTGTTAAAGCATGGCTGAATATTTAATCTACAACAACTTCATTAGACAGGATTATTAGATGGTTGAGGAATATCATGAACTCCAAATTCAAGAAGGGGGTTATGTATGCTGGAATCGTAGATGTTGTTTACTATGTATGGCAAGGAAGAAACGGGGTGTATTGGTCACAATATAGTCCTAGCATAGATTGGAGCATTAAACAGATTAAGTATCTTGTTAGTGCTAGAATTGGAGCAATACTGCCCAAGGTGTAGAGTTGTTATAATTGGTTCATACAAATGTAATTGAGGATAGGTTTTAAAATTTGATAATTGTAGTTGGTATCGTTCCTTGTTAAGGGTCCAATCTAGTTGGTTCTTTAACTTGGTTTGATTTAGGTGTACAATCGTTTGAAGCAATGAAAGTTTACTTAATTAGCAAAAAAATAAACTCAATCATTTTTTCAAATATATGCAGATACACAAATTATTCATTGTTATATTCTATTATATATTTGAGTAATCTATCAAACAATTAACCCCTAATTGTGTATTCTTTAACAGACTTTAGTTTCATATTATAAAAACTTCAGATTTATTCTACTATGCAACAGTCACATTTTAAGGCTTAAGGCTTTAAGCGATTACCATATCTCTTCCCGTCTTCTAGTGGGTCATTGAGTTAACAAAATAACTAAACAAATCTTGATAAAGCTTAAGTTGGTTTGTTAGTTTAAGAAAAGGGCCAATCCATTGACTATATTAATTATCATTCCTTATAATGTCAGCAAAAATTAAGGCTCCTGTTTTCTCAAAATCACCCAATCGAAGAAGGGTATCTTTTTGCAAGATCATGTACTAAGACTCAACCTAGAGATGCCGCATTGGAAAATGGAGAGAGTTCACACTACTATGTTGTAGTACTTTATTTTAGTTTATAAAAAAAATCCTAACTTGATGTCACCCAATAAAGGGAATGGAGCTTAAACCGGAACTATGTAACTCCTGACCTGCCAATCAAACAAAAGGCACAAGCACAACTTGCTTTATGAATTCAATGTTGTACAGCTTGTATACTAGATTAAGAGCCCAATGGATAAAAGCCAGTTTCTTACTTTTTTTTCTATTTCTTTTTGTTTTGACTTGGATATCTTCGATTGGGAGTTCCAATACATTAGTGTTCGTCTTGTGTTCTTACATAAGTATTTTGTAGATGATCCAGTTGTTTATTTTATTAAGGCTAATTGTTGACTGGAAAGTCAAAGACGTGTTACGAGTCAATCACTATATCTATGTACTATAGGGACGGTGGTCCAATTCGAGGTTTTACATACGACTGGCATCATTTAACTTTGTATTTGTGAGCTTATTTCATTTTGGTGCAATTAATTTATTTTTTGGTGAGTTTTTTTTTTAGGTGACGTGATCAAGCGCTTAAATGATATTTGTGTTTTTTCAACTTTGTGTCTTATATTGAGAATTAGATACAATTTATAATTAGATTCATTGTTTAACCTTTTTTTTTCATGGGAAAAAATCGATTATCTATATGATTTACAAATCAAACTAAAATCTTTATTACCAAGCATTAGTTAACTTTATTTTGGCCATGTAAAAAATTTGCATTATTTAAAATCGAAACTAGTAAGAGAAAGACCGCATAAACGATAAGCTTAAACTAACCACACACTAAATTGAGCTTCATTAATCATTAGCTCTTACAACCATATAAGCTAAAATAAACTAAAAGTGGTATAGAACTGCTTCCTATGAAAGTCTTCATTGTTCAATACTTCAATGGTTCTGATAATTTAGTAGTAACTCTGAGGGTTGAGGTCGATAACCGCTTATCCACGGTATCAACACATGGGAAGACAATGAAGCTTCTTGGAGAGAGACAACCTGCATCAAAAGGGTATATCATACCTGATGGAAGTGGTGGGATGAGCGAATTATGTTCAGGTTTCGGGCAATTAATTAACGACTAATAATAAGATTAACATCAACTCCATCGGGAATTCCAATGACCTTTTATCATGTGGAATTCTTGACTCAAGATACTTTGAAGAGTCATGTTCCTTCGTATACTCTGTTGAGAGAGTATTTCAAATATCTCCCCTTGATAGGAGAACCGCATTTGAGTTAACGAGCTATAATTCACTATATTCAACTGGGGTATCGCGTTTAGATTTGATTTTTTCAAAGCAATGATAGTTAAGATCATTGATAAACGAGGATGACAGCTAACCACACTAGTAGAAAATGTGAATTTGCGTCTCCCGATTTGCGTCGAACATTTAAGAAGCCGACGCAGATGGTCAGGCACAGATCATTTGCTTCGGATCTGCTGCCTATCCGACGCAAATTTTAAGTGATGTGTGTCGGACATTGCCCCCCATCCGACGCAAATCACTACTGCAAATAGGGGAAAAATAATTTGCATTAGATACTGATATGCACGAGACGCAAATGCTAAAGGAATAAAAGCGGTTTTGGCTTCTCATTTGCATTGGATGGACCATAGAAGTGACGCAAATCATCTTTACAGAATGATTTGCATCATTTATCTATTCCATGCGACGCGGATGAGTTGTACTTGTACGCAAATTTAAAACTCCCCCACCTTGTGAATTTACAACTTATTTCCCCTAAACCCTGCAACTTATTTCCCCCAAACCCTACAACTTCTTTTCTCTTCTCATCCAACTCCCCACACCTCATTGTCTCTCATTCTTCTTCGACAAACCAGATCTTTGTCACTCAACCATCAGCAGAAAAAATGACCCCACTTGTCAACCGCCATGGCAAGTCGCTGTTGGTGGAAGCTATCGCCATGTCATCTCCTTCTAGACTTATCTCGAATGGACGCAAATCATTTTGAAAACATAAATTTGTTGATTACTTCAGATCTAGGGTGAAGTTTTTACACTTTTTAATTTATTTTTCATTCCATTTTTCGTTTATAATTTGTATATTTTTTTGTTTTTTAATTGGTTAAAATTTATATGATTTCAACGGGGTTTTTCTTTGTTGGTTGTCTTTGAATTCATTGATATTTCTGCATGGGTCAATTTTCGGCCTCTACTCTATTGCGCCACCCCAGCCTGTTGCCCCTGCCGCCGCCTATTTACCCAGCCACACTACAACCTTAACCCCATGTTCATGTAGACCTTTAATTCTTCCATTTTCAGGTTTTTTTTGTTCAACTTTAATTTTGAATTTCTTTGTTTTGCAACCTTTAACTGTAAAAATGATTCGCCTTATTTAGTTATTTTTTCAGTTTATCAACTCAATTAAAATAAAATTTATTGAAATTCCAGATGTGGTGGAGGAAGAGATGAAATTGCAGACCAAACTTCTATATTTTGATCTTCTTAGATATCATTTGTATAAGTTTTTTATTTTAGATTTCTTCTTTATGTTTTTTGAACACAGAGAACAGTTGTCGAGATTAATCATGGTTTTGAATATGAATAGTGGTGGAATTGTTATTTTAATCTGGTTTTTTCTGTTGCAATCTGAATGGTGGTGGAAAGAATCACCCTCAATATTGAGAAATTTTTTGGCTCACATCAATGTAACCCATTCTAGTATCTTGGTAAGATCTTAATCTAGAGATTGTAAAGGGTAATTTACTATACCCTACAAAAAATATTTCATCCTCGCGATTTAAAATATTCTTCACCCACAGACACTCCAAGAAACCTAAAAATTCTAACAACTCCAACCATAACCAACCATGAAGAACAACTCCAATAGCTCGGAATAAAAGACTTCCCCCAACTATAAGCACATCTATCAGCAGATGAAAAACAAAAACAATTTTTTCAAACCTAGTAACATACGTAAATAACTGACCACAATTCCATAACAAAACGGCCTTCAGTGACAAAACTAAATGACCGGCGAAGGCGATGAAAGTGTTTGCAGTCACTGTTTGCAGAGTGGTACACCTCACTTTTTCCCATTATGAAGACTTCACAACACCGCTTGACTGTCAAACAAAAACTAACCACAAAAACAGAAAGCGAAGATAACCTAGTTGAGACGGTGGCTAAAGTGTGGCGGACAAACGTCGGCAATAGCCTGGATTTCTTTCTTGAACCTGGTATACCTTACCATTACCCACAAAGACCACTTCTGGTCGCGCTTGGCTGACTAAACGGATGCTAAACCATAAACACATAATTAAACTAGAAAAAAGGAGGAGGGACTGACAGCCACAGTGAGGAGCCCGTGATAGCTCACGCATCTGTCGAGCCCCCTAGCAGGCTAACAGTACCTTTGGTTACTGGGGTAAGTGGGGTTTTTAAGTTTCGACAGAGAGACAGCAAGAAGTTTAGCGAGGGTTTGGTGCGAATAGACATCGACCCCTCGTAAGAATTAGTTAACTTTAGGAGTTTATTATATCCAAAATCTAATAACCTAAAAGAAGAATTTAACATGGGTAAATTCATGTTAAATTTTTCGGCAACTACATCACCTTCTCTTTTAGCATGAAAATACAGTAAAGTACCTACAAGTTTCTGAAAGTTTAAAACAATCTCTTGAAGGATTTAGTTCCATTGATGATCCTGCAACTTAATTTAAGATATACGATTCTCTTTAATATTGATTTATACTATATTCTTTCTCCTATTGCCTAACATATTGCGTCTTCAGTAGTTGAGTAGAACTTTAAAAAATGAATTGAGTATTTGTTTTTTACTAATGCAAATGATTATAGAATAAGTTACATCAATGATATTCGATGCAATTAATAGTCTATTAATGACAATCAAACAATGCTTCATTTGTGGTTCTAGTACACAGTTATGTGTCAATAATGTTACATTTGAATTGGATTGGTGTATGTTTATGTTGATATTTGCCTTTGCAACGTAATCCAATATGGGGACAACGACAACCAGATTTATGCAATGAATAATATCCGAATATGAAAAGGGGATTATTAGGGGAATGACACAAAAGGGTGTTGACACGGAAAACCCCAATGAAGATGGGTAAAAACGATTAAGAGCGGTGACGCGTCCGGTCAATTTTTTGCGCCTCTTTGACTTTCCTGGGAGATTGTGTGATCAACACCTTGATTTGATCGGGACTTGCCTCGATTCCTCGTTGCGTCACGACGTAGCCTAAGATTTTACCTACAACCACTCCAAACGTACACTTAGTGGGATTAAGTTCGATCATACCATACTTTCGGAAGACGTCGAACGCCTCGGAGAGTTGTTGATATAGTCGCTTACTCGCTCGGAATTCACCAGCATGTCATCATAGTTGATCCTTGAACATATGTTTACGAGGCGCTTGTACGTCGCACTTGCATTCTTTAGTCCAGAAGGCATAACCGTATAACCGTAAATACCTTTGTCGGTAACGTGTGCAGTCTTCTCTTGGTCGCCAGGATGCATAAGGATTTGATTATAGCCGGAATATGCGTCCATGAACGTCAAGGGCTCGTGCCTTCTTGTCGCGTCGACCATTACGTCTATGTGGGGAAGTAGGAACAGATCTGTGGGACAGGCCTTATTAAGGTCTGTGAAGTCAATGCATACTCTCCACTTTCCATTCTCTTACTTACTATAACATTAGCAGCCAACCAGTCATGATATTTAACTTCACGTACCTTATCTTTCTCTAGGGGGAAAGGGGCAGAAGTCTGCTAAACAACCTCTCTAATTAGTGGCTTAATCTTGTAGTTAGCAGTATTAAGTCTTAATTAAGTTGTCGTTTGAAGCAGGTTGTTACAATTATTTTCTCATCAAAACTATGTTAAAATGATAGACGCTCTACTAGAAATTTGCATGATTCAGCGTACAAATGGAGAATATATTATTTATATTGTCATATCTAGTATATATAATTATCATAGTTATCTTATTTGATCAATCTAGGTTGTGTTCGTTTTTCTTTAATATCAATTTCAGATATCGTATGACTTTTTGATTGATGAAATTTGTCTTATTCTTTCGAAGAAAAGTAAACCCTTAAAATCATACGATTGGGTAACCTCTTCAAATCATAAAGATAATTCCTAGTAATAATATCAATCCTTACTGCATGCATTAATGAGTAACCCCAAACTTATAATTAACTTATAGTATATTAATAAGTAACACCTAATAATTTCTAAGACAACTAACTTCATAAGAAGGCATAAGTAATCTCCATAATTATAAGTACCTCCTACTACATTTATAACCCCTAGCATTTTTATTAGTAACCTCAAAATATAATAGTTAACCTTATAGGTGAACTGACTGCACTATTAACTAATAGTGGGGTCTCTCGCATATAATATTTGGTACAGTAGGGGTTATTGAACATTGTTGAGGTTGCTTATGTCTCCTTACCGGGCTACTTGTCTTAGGGGTTACTGTATAATATAACAGGGGCTGCTTATAATTTTTGAACTTACATAAAACTTTTTGGGGTTATTTATATAAATGGAAAGGGTTATTTATGTCTTAATATAGTTAGTTAATCACTAACCAAAGCTAGATCTTTAACAAATCAAAAAAAAAAATCTTTATTTTCAATGGAGAAAATTTAAGTTTTAGAATTTCCCTTTTTTCTTAGTTGCATTACTTGCACTTTTGCAATATATCTATACTAGTTTTATGAGAATTAAGGTTGGTCTATTGGTTGTGAAACACTTCCTCTAACCTTGTGACAGGGTTTGATTCTCACCCCTTGTAAGCAAGATCCTTAATTACTCCCTTTTTGTAAGAAAAATCCATTACCTTTTTTTTAAAAAAAAATACTAATTTTAACCATAAATATTTTACTAATATAAGCACATTTAAATTAGTAAGATATTTTTGGATTTATTCCAGCATGTATACAAATATATCAATAATTTATAATTTCATCGATCGATATTTAAGTATAAATATTAATGGTCAAAATTCTGGTACTAACAAGTATGAAAATCAAAGTGTTTCAACTAAAACTCCCCTATTTCGTTTTAGTTTACTCACTTCAATTTAGGGGAGAATCAATGAGCTAGGAAGTACAAAAGGTGGAGAGAAAAACGGAAAAGTGATAGAGAGAAAGTAAAAAGTGGGTTAAAATATTAAAAATACATAACATGGTAGAAAAATAGGAGAAAGTAAATGGGACATGTTAGTGATGTTACCAAACTCGATGTAAACCAACCCCAAACAATCCAAACTCAACCCAATTTGACCCAATGATCATAATATATGGTAATTTTAAGTTTTACACTATCCTTGATTATTTTTCACCATAATAATCATAAATTGTCCCAAAATCAAACTCATAGCCGACCTATTTGATCTGAATTGCCAACCCTCATAGAACAATAATATGAGTAGTAGGCATGTCTTAAACATTTTGAGGGCCTATGCTATTTAATAGAAAAGGCTTTATGAATATATGTTTGAGAAATATACTTTTTAGGGTGAGTTTATCCCTCAAACTCAACTCCAAAGTTCAGATTGTGCCACATCAGCTTTCCACTTCTACAGATTCATTTCAGACTCATTCCAATTTTATACTTTATTCCACAAACGCTTTCTAAACTCAATCCACAAAAAAGAAGACACATGGCATTTTTTTACTCGCCGAAAAATATATCCTTTGCATGGCAAGAATCTTGAGATCGCCGAAAAATATATCCTTTGCATGGCAAGAGTCTTGAGATGAGTCTTGAATATCAAAATCCAACTGAAGACTTTGTCCACTGCTTTACACAAATATAGTTGAGTCTTGCCATAAGACTCCCCTCAAGACTCTCCCCTTATAAAAAAACTAATATGAACCCGGTGCATACTAACTTAGTGTGCACCCGATCCATCTCACGTGAGTTGTAATGATTACAATTTTCAGTTTTTGCCGCGTTCAGTCTTTCACTCTTTCTCTCTCCTGATAACTTCTTTCTGTCCTGATAGTGTATTTTGAAATGATATAGTTTATTTTGAAATAATATAGTGTATTTTAAAATGATATAGTGTATTTTGACATGATAATGTTTTGCTGTTTTTTGGCACGAGTATTTTGCGTGATATAGTGTATTTTGAAATGATATAGTGCGTTTTAACATGATAGTGTTTTGCTGTGTTTCTGGCATGATAATGTAGCATGATATAGTGTGGTTTTCCACAATATAGTGTATTTTGAAATGATATAGTATAGTATATTTGTGTACTACAAAAAATTATCATAATCTATAAGTATTGTTGACATGATAGTGTATTTTGACATGATATAATATGTTTTGACATGATATAGTGTATGTTTGTTTTGAACAACTGTTTTTGTTAAAATTTTAGAGCGAAAAAATCTTATTGAAGAGAGAGAAAATCGTGAATTTTGAAAAGTGTAAGTGACTAGTTTGTAGCGGGGCACGTGTCTAAGACTGATCCACGGTATAATGTGAACCGGGTCCACACAAGACAAATTGGTCCCCTTAAGACTCCCAATATTCTCACCCTTATAAGAGTCATTTTACATAATTGTATGTCGAATGTCTGAAGTAAATATCAGAAATCTAAATCAACACACTAGAAAATAACAAATATATTAAGATGACACTTGATTATAATTTTCTTTTTAATTAGGTAGAAAATGAATATCGGGAGGCTATGGTCCGAGGAGAGAACTTGATTATGATTGTGGAGTAGGTGACATTAATCTTTGGAAATCTTTTTAGTTTGGGTCTATTTCAATTCAATTTAGGTACTTTCCTAAGGATTTTGTGTCAGATTAAGTTCACTTAATTACAGTCAAGTTCAAATCGCTTGTATCATATTGAATTTCATGTGGAATTCGGGTTGCCATCTTTGTATCGAAATTGGTTCTTGTATTAAGTCATTTAGCTGGGTCTGCTTACTTTCCCACATCTAATTTTAAACCAAGTTTGAATTTTAACTTTTTTGAGACTTGAGAAAAATCAAATTAATTTAGAATAAATGTGGAACCGACCATTGGGAAGAAAATCATGTGGTAGGGAACATACATTATTATATGAACGTCACCGCGTACGGGAAGAGACTCGTACATGTGAGTGTACGTGAGAGGTTTTTTTTTTTCTTTTTTCCCTTTCGTTGAAGAGAGGTTCGTATTATTGCATATCACACCCCGCCATTCGCACTGAAAAGGCTGTTTTTTTTTTTTTTAAATTATACAATGACTAGTGACTAAATACTAATGTGAGAGGGAACAGACCAACAGAGCTAACCATTGGCCCACTCTGTTCTCATAATTATTGGAGATTTAACTAAATTTGATTTGGCCCCATCTCCTTGTTTGAAAACATACTAAAGTGCTTATAACTTTATTACAATACAATAAACAGTAACTGCTAATTGCTAGTTTTGCACCAAACAATCTAATCCAATTACTCTGTAATTGGGTCTAGTGTCAAGTGCTAAGTCTATGATTATAGTTACAAGTATATTGTATAATCTTGTTAGCCATGATAAGGATATGAAAAGAGAATGAGAGATAGCTTAATTATACTATGGTTTGTGTATTTTTTTTTTGTACTAGATTAAGAGCAAACCCTAATTCCATTTATGCTTCCTTAGTCCTTTTTTAAACTTCTTATGTTCTTTATTATTAAACCATAATCTAATTTTGTTTTGGACAAATTACTTTAGTACAAGTACTTTATGTGAAGTAATTTGTTAACCATTAAATGGATAATAAGACCAAGGATTTTTGGACAAACCCAAGGCTCTCGGACAAACCGTGTTAAAAAACGAGGAATACTATAATGTGTGAGTGCTGCATCTAACAAGGCCACGATGCACAAGGCGTATTGCGCTGTGGAGGGCGCATCCACTATGCATGACGCACAATAGCCTAGTGTGAGGCGTAGGCTCTGACATGTGACCAAACTATCAAAATGTTGATAATTTTGTAAATTCTTCGAAAACATTAACGTTTTAAAACTTCTATTTTCTCCATATTTTATGTTTAATTTTATGAACCACTAGGCTAATAAAGGTTGTTGGATTATGTGCTGATTTATGTTCAACCTTTGAATAGTAATCAGGTTTTTGATTATTTTGTTTTTATGCGACTGGAAGTTACTAATATTTAGAAACTTATTTATGTTAGGAGACGTATTTCTAGAGGGAAACTTCTAAACCCCTTGTTGTTACTACACGATAGGTAGTTAACCTAGAGGTATCCACGTAGTAGTGTTTAAGGATAAAGCATGAGAAACTTATCATCATATCTAGGAAACGATATTGTTTGTTTTGTGGCAATGAGTTGTTTTACGATCGAGTAAGAGCTAAGTTGAATTGAGTTCAAGTACAAGCACGTCTTGTGTTAGAAGGTAAGTTATATACCATAAAGGAAGTTTTTATTAAAGTTCAATTATTCATGAAAGTACCAAGTAGGTTTCACTTCTAGTTAAGTGCAGACAAGTATTTGTTAGTTTAATTATTTGATCACCAGGTATGTTAAGATTAAATAATTTTACTCATGCTCACATGATTTTTAGTTCACATGATTGTTTTCTTGAGTCTGTATTTGTTTAATTTATTAACTCACGTAAACAAAAAGAAGGTTTTTTCACCATATACTCCTGACAAATTTCTTTTGCACCATATACCCTTTCAAGTTTCCAAATTCACCATATATCCTTCACTTTTCAAAAAATACATCCACTTACCCTTTTGAGTGGTGGTGTTAGAGTTGCGTTAGTTATTAGGCCCTAATCCTCCCCTAACCCTAATTAACTGACCACATCACCCCCCACCACCACCTCCTCACCACCCGCTCCCCTTCTCCCACTGACCCCCCTCCCCTTCCCCCGCTGACCCCCCTCCCCTCACCACCACCCTGTCACCACCACCACCACCACCCCTCCCTAACCCCCTCCCCTTTCCCCGCTGACCCTGTTTTGCACTACCTCTCCCCTGCCTCGAGCTACTGCAGTCATACACCCCCTCCCCCAAGCCTCTGGCAGACAGCAACAGAAAACGAGTCGTGCAGACGACAGCGGCAAAGCAACGCGCAGCAAAGGGGAGAGTCGTGCAGACGATTTCGGAACGGCGCGAGCAACGCGCAACAGAGAGGTGGAGAGAGAAAGAGCGAGAGGGAAAAGAGAAGGTGTGCGAGTAGTGGCGAGGGTGGCGGTTCGATGGTGTCAAGCATGGTGTTGGTGACGGGTTGGTGGTGAGGGTAGGGGTCAGCGAGGGAAAGGTTGGGGGTGGGGTTGTCGGGGAAAGGGGAGGGGTTGTTTGGGGAAGGGGTTGCGACTGGGGTGGGGGAAGGGGTTGCGACTGGGGTGGGGGAAGGGGTGGTGGGTGGGTGGTTAGGGTAGGTGTAAGGGCCAGGTTCGAAAATTCGGTGGGTGGGGTGGGATACGAAAATCTGGTCAAGGGTGGGGGTTAGGTGGTGGTGGGTCATGTGGTGGCGGGTCAAGTGGTGGTGCTAGTTACGGTTAGGGTGGGTTAGGGGGTGGGCTATGGGTTGGGGATGGGGTGGTGGGTTGTGGGTTGGGGATGGGGATGGGTAGAGGCTAGTGGGCTTTTAGGGTTAGGTTTTTTGGTTAGTTAGGTTTAGGGCTGAGGGTTAGTGTTAAGGTTTAGAGTTTAGGATAGTTAATTAGGATTAGGAAAGGATTAGGGCCTAATGACTAACGGAAGTCTAACACCATTAGTCAAAAGGGTAAGTTGATGTATTATTCGAAAAGTAAGGGGTATATGATGAATTTGAAAAGTTGAAAGGGTATACGGGGCAAAATAAAATTTGTCAGGGGTATATGGTGAAAAAAACTGACAAAAAGAAAGTTAGCTAAAAGCTTGTAAGTAAGATCTCATCCTCATGAGCAAATGAACATAAGGACTTCTAGCTTCCTTTTTAGGAAAATGATTTTGGGGGTGTTGCAATTGCTTTCTGATTTCCTTATTACAAATTTAAGAATCACTTATATTTCGGGCATCAATACTAATTCCACAAACAAAAATCATATTCGGTTAGGGATCTTTCGTATGTCCTAAATTACTCTATTTGGAGGTCATGCAAACAAAAAATCTGTCAATGAGGAAGAATTATATGTTGGTGTTAGTTATTTAGTGCATTAAATTGAATAACAAGGGATTCAGTTACAAAATTAGTGCGATTTGCATCAATTTTATGCATTATGTCTTCAATTCTTATTGAAATTGATATGATTGATTGAAATTGATATTTGCAGGTTAAATTAAGTGGTTGTTTCGTATACAAGAAATTATGAATGCAATAGAAGTTCTCATAATTTTATGATTTAGGTAGTTATTTGGTTGACAAGAAGTGGGAAAAATGGGGGCAATGAAATTTTATCGGGGAATTACAATTACCACACAACATGGGAATTTATTCGCCCACTCCTCCTAGGTCATTCAAATTCCCATATCAATTCATGGAAAGTGCAAATTCGTTTATGCCAACCAAACATAGTAAGGTCATTTTCTAGGAATTATATAAGGAAAATAACTTCCAAGGAGATAGAGCTTCCCATGGGAATTAAATTCCCATGTAAATCAAACAACCAGTAGGATTCATTTGCAGATTAGGAATTTTTGTAATTTCAATTTTTTTTCGACATTATAGTTTATAATTGAGTATATATATTAGTAACATATGAAGTTAATCAATACAAATATACGCTTAATTTGCAAAATTTCTTAAATTCATGACAAACCTTAGCTAGAGAAGAAAAACGATGTACAGAAAAATTTATACATGTTTAATGACTTGATTTCCTTTATACTAACTTAAAATGAGTAGAATCTGTAGGAACATATAGATACATATATAACAAAATTGTAGGAAACTAGTTCCTAATATCTATCATAGGATCGCAAACATAATCGAACACATGAATCATTTAATAGGGATTAGTTGTAAAACCTTTGTAGTGTGATCTTTCTGTTGTATGCAATCTTTGAAGATCTGAAAGCCCCAAGTGTTGCTCCTCTAATCAGTGTACGAGCACCAATTGAACACCAATATCTGCTAGAACGAAAGAGAAAAAAATCTCTTGCTTTTGATGGTCTAGGTGTCGGTTTAAGGGGGAGTAGATTAGGGTTTCTCAAGCTCTCTCTTTTGTGAAAAGAATCTGCTTAATGAATTGATCACCTAAATCATAATATTATATCCAACATATAATAGAAGAGTCATAGGCTAGTTAGGAGAACTAATTCTCCTCCCATTCTCCTTATGACCAGACCAACCCAAATCCTAAATGGATTTGGATTGCTTTGTCCAACTTCTGATACAATGTGTGACCTCATAAGATTAATATATTTTAGTTATAGGCCCAATCAATATTTTATTTCCTATTAATCATATTTATTCTCTAGCAAGAAAATACGATTACTAAGATAATTAACTTTATTATCTTCATAATATAATTCCAGTGTATATTAATAATTGTCGGGATGTCTAAGGACCTGGGACCCTTATTTGCGTCGGACTTGGGTCCGACGGCACAGGTCTCGACGCAAATGACCTATAATTGATCTGCATCGTATACGGACACGACGCAGATCTTGGAGCTATTTGCGTCGCACATCGTATACGGTGCGACGCAAATTGCTCCCCCAACCCCACAAACTACAACAACAACACGAATAGAAGGGGGATTTGTGTCGCACATAGCACAGGGTGCGACGCAAATCAAGCATCTGCGTCGCACCTTGTGCCATGTGCGACGCAAATGACCGTATGTGAAAAATAAAAAAAACACAATACCAAAGCATGAATGCTTTAGTACTGCACCACAACCAAACAGAAACTTCAAAATCACCACAACCAAACAGAAACTTCAAAATCACCACAACCAAACAGAAACTTCAATTAAAAAATGACAATGAATGTGTAGAGATAGAGGATTAAAAATCAAATAAAACTAATAACAATACCGTACAAAAATTCGAACAGATCTGGAAAAATAAAAACGAAAATGCTTGGAATTTTAGAACATATATATTACAATAATTCATAAGAACAAATCTATCAATAACTAATATAGTACAAAAATGTTGGAGCTTCATTCACATCTTGACCTTCCTTCTCGTTGTTATACTTCGAACACATCTGGAAAAATGAAAACAAAGATGCAGCGAAAAACGAAAAATTCAGGAAAATGAAAAAACATGGTCTTCAAACAAGATCTGAAAAAATGACAAATTACGAAAAATTAAGACAGGCGAAAAACAAGAAAAAGAAAAAGAAAAAAAAATAAGTTACCTTATTCTTGGAGTGCGAAGAACCAAATCGCTCCTTGTTCACGGATGAAGTTCAATAAATTCACGAAGTTCGTTGCTCTTCGAAAGTTGCTTTGCGAAGAACAAGTTACCTTCGAATGATAAATTCATGGATGCAGACGAAATTGAAATGATGAACTGTGGAATTGTCGATGTGAGAACGAACGAAATGGAGTGAGAGAGGGAGAAGGAGAGAGAGAGAGAGAGAGAGAGAGAGAGAGGAATTGAGTGACGGCTGGAGATTTTAGGTTAAGGAACGAAATAGAGTGAGGGAGGGAGAGGGAGTGAGGGAGGAGATTTGAGAGTGAGAGTGAGAAGCGGCCGGGTATAAGGGTTGAGTTTTTAGGTTAAATATTTGGGCCGCGGATCTGCGTCGGACGGGTTATGAGGGCCGACGCAAATTGGGCTTTTGCAACGCGCTACATTACCATGCGACGCAGATAGTGGAATTTTCTTTTTTTAAAGAAAAGACGATTTGCGTCGTATGCGCCTTGTGGTCCGACGCACATTGGGCTTTTGCAACGCACCTTTGGTCGATGCGACGCAGATAGCTTATCCTTGTGCTCGTTTACACATGATGTGCGTCGCACTCTTCTTCATGTGCGACACAAATAGGGTTTTATTCCTTCAATCTCCCACTTGTCCGAAGACAAAAGCACAATGTTAAATTTCTTAAATCACTTAATGCCAAATTGGATAATAATATGTTATTCGCAAATTTTGTTCCTTGATTAATGAGCGAGAAACGAAATGTACATGAAAATCAAGGGAAAAAGGTTATAAAGGAGGATAGCAGAAAAATTCATTATCAGTTCCTACTTAACAAGAAATTTGAGGTGTCGTCATCTGGTGCTAACTTTGACACATATGGAAAGGAAAAGAGGGTAAAATTCAAAGGAAAAAAAATCAAAAAAGAGGAGACACTATTACTTAGTAAAGCAGCTATAACTAATCCATTGTGTAATTTTCATACGAATGTTCAAAACATTGGATCGATGTGATACATTTGTGGGTTATGGGTTATCAGAAGTACTAGAATTCTTTTTTGATGATTTCTAACTCCGAAGTTCTCGCATTTGGAGATACTTTTTCTAACAACTTTAATTCATAATTTATAACATAATCCTAGTATTGAGCACTAGCAATTTCTTTATCAGACCCTTCGTTATCAAGCTTAGCTTAGAGGTACTATCAACTATGGATGTGAGTTTGTATTTTGCTCAATTTCTAGTTATTTAAAATGGGTATTATGTTGAGAATCAAGTTCTAAATGATGACGAGATTTTCTCTACAAGGGTTGCTTATTTGGGAGGGTCGGGGCGGGGCCTGGGGGGAGGGTCGTGCTTATCATTGAATTGGTCAAAACAGTTAAGTACATCTCGCACCACGACGTAATATGAATTTCCCTCAATTTGGTAAGGAAAGGAATGGAACTATAAAATAACCTCCAAACAAAAATAATCTTAAATGGAGAAATTATGCTGAATTCAGGTAAAGTGGAAGGGTAGGTATAAATTTCAACAATGAGAGAAACATAGACTAGAACTTGTGATGGTTGTTAGTGAGAATACGACTTTATCATATACTAATAAGTGATATAGTGAGTCAAGATGATCACAAGTGAAACGAAATGCTCAAATCTAAGCATGATCAGGATATCGAGTGATAATTTTCTGTTATCAGGCTCATTGGCATTCATGAATATGTTGAAGAATAGAAAGAATGTATATGTATAAAATTCTTAGCATTCATTTATGTTGTTGGTCAAACTAACCAATGCAATAGGCATTATGTGAGAATAATTATCCAGAAGCTTACATAAGGCTGGAAGTGATAATGAAAAGTGAAAAAAAAAGAAATTTTTAAAATTATTACAATTATTCAATATCAATTAGACTAATAGGTACAACCTAATGATCCCATTTTAGATTGTCCAAACAATTTAAAAAGTAATGGTGTACAAGGTATCAAACACGTGACATTTGAAACGAAAAATAAAAACTTAACCATTGATCCACCATTACACCATTGTTTAGTATTTCAAAACAAAATATCATAAGGTATTATAATTATATCTAATTAAAAGATTTGTACAAGTAGTTAGATACCTAACCTTATTATGATAACAAAAAGAGACTATTATAGACATAAACTCTTAATCCAATTTCTTGTAGAAGGAATTAAGCAATTGTTTTCTTCCCCAAACTTTTAAGGGTTTATTTTTCAAAAATCATGCAATTACTTATCATGTCATTATTTCAATTTTTTCACATTTGACAAAAAGTTAGGAAAATTAACAATCCCGGGGCATCGCCCGGGACACTCACTAGTTTAATTTAAATTAAATGACTCATCTTTAACATACAATTGACCTAAACAAAACCCAATCAAGATGGTGGGCTTGCCACTTCGAGACAATATCACACTCTGATCAACTAACTCCAGAAATACAATAACTAGCCTACCGACGACCAAAAACTTGCGTTAACTAACAATGAACAGTTAATAACGAACCATATTGTACAATAAATCATTAAATCTCCTGTACACGAAGAATACAAGGGTACCCAATTACTTTTCTACGTCCAATAAAAGGAGCCTGAAAGATAGGGAAACTTTGAAGAGCTCAACCAAGAAGATGATGATAGGGTGGGCAAAGATAAATCAAAGCTCTCATCAACCAATGAAAGAGAGTGTCTACAAAATTAAGGGAGGTTAGGCGTCACATTCCCAAAAGTAAAGTTCCTTCACGTGTTGAGTTATGTAGAGAGCGTGCCGCATGTGCTTGCTTCAGAACATCTTATAATACTTAGCCCCCGGCCCATTCATTTATTTACGACAGTATCTGTATCTCTATTATGTATTTATGTCTATTATATACTTCATGGAACTCATAAGAGTATGTACAATGGGACTCTCCAACTAGCTCTCCAACTAGCTCTCCAAGGAGAGAGAAAATGGAGAGCCACCTCTTACCCAACAATGGGGCTCTTGGGTGTATCTTGGGTGTCTCTCCATGGAGACACTTTGCCAAAGGGCTCTTGGGGGAGATACCATTTGGGTTGATGGAGAGATGGCTCTCCAATGTGTGGGACCCACTTTTTATTAATTACTTCAATTCTTTTTTCTTCATGCAACTATTTAATGATTTTTTCTATAAAAATTAAAAAAAAGATGGTAATAATTATTATGTCAACAAGTATAATTTTCCTTTATCTATAAAATGAGCCTAATATTGGATATTTAAAAATTAGTTTTTCATGTTGTAGGTTAATTCTTCATTCCATGCCAAATTTATGAAAATTAAATATTAGCACTCATAATTATATTGTTTTTTAAAAATTCTACTTTGCTTAAATTATGAAAAAGATTAATTTGTAATTATATTTAATTTACATGAATAACTTAATTTATATAACTTTGATCATAATATGAAATGATGTTCATTTATTGACATGGGGACCACAAAATAATGAAAAGTTAAATGGAGAGCTCTTTAAAGGATTTTATTGTTGTTGGGTGTTTTTAAACATGGCTCTTGAGAGTAGCTTGAAGAGAGAGAATAGGAGAGAGAGTGTGGAGAGCTAGTTGGAGAGACACCAACCATTGTACATGCTCTAAGAACTTTGGCCTCCATCCTTTTTCAATCAAGATATACCTCTAATTAGAATAGAAAATTACAACTACTAACACTATATTATTTTTTTTTAAAAAGGAAAATCGATTTAAAGCAGTTATCACTCATCTTTTGACTTCGTACGAATAAGGGACACATAATGCTAGTACTTAGTATATTGGAAGAGGAGGGAACACTTAAAAATTGAAAAAAAAAAGAAAAAACTAGAAAAAGAAATGCACAAAAAGCTAACTTCTTTAATATTTTAAAAAATTTAATCAGCAAAAGAAAATACAAGAAAGACAAAATAACTAATTAAATTAACTTTGATGATTATTTTACATGCATAGCGTGCATATAAGACTATTTATAAAAAAATGATATTACAATCCTTTTTACTTATGATCGATTTCTTCTAAAAGACGTCACCTTTTCATTATTATTTTCAAAGCGACCTTAATTTAATTGTGTATCTAAAATTCTAAACTAACCTATTAAATCGATTATTATGACATATTAAGTTCTTCCATTGCCTCATGAAATATTGTTATTCACAATTAATATGTTAATTATAGTCAAATACTGTCTTGAAAAGAGATGCCCTATAATTGAGAAATCACAAGTTGTGACTTTTAAAATAGACTGATTATATTTAAATCCGATGTTATCAAATTCTCTTACAAAATATATAATTAAATAAAAGAAAAAAAAATAATATAAGATAAATTAAAGATCATGTCACCCCTCTTTCTTCTCACCCTCCCTCTTTGGCTCATCTCACGGATCTTGCCTTCCTTTCCCCACACCCTTATCTTTCTTTTTACTACTATTTTTTTCACTTTATATATTTTTTTTAGGGGAAGTGGGGGCTCCTACATACCTTTGGTATATATAAGACCCATCTTGAAGAACTAATGAGAGGTCAGGTCAGTCCTTTGTGCAAAAAGAAAATCATCATCAGATATCATCAGCATCATCTCTTTATCTAGAGTGTCATCAGCACATTCATATAGTATATATATATACATACAAAAAGGAATTAAAGAAGCTAGGAAAAAGAAAGAAAATGGCAGCATCTTGGGTTAAAACAATCACATCTCCGTTCAAAAAAGCTTGCACCTTTCTCAACCATCCACCTCAGCAGCCAAAGGATAAGAAATCTAAGCAAGGTAATGCATTCTAGCTATCCCAAATTCTACTTTTCAAAGATTTTATGTTAGTATTTACTATATTGTAAATGAATCTTCTCAGTTAGCTAGCTTAGTAAAATTATATCGATTTTGCTTGTTTGTAAGTTAAGCACATAAAATCGGTATGATAGTGATACATTAAGATATACTCCTTTTTGTTAGATGCTAATTCTCACGTTTGAGTAAGTAATATCGAATCTTCATCTTGATTAAATAGATGATTAATTAGATCATTCACTCACATAAATTGAATGAACTTTCATTGTTAAATTGGAGAATACTTTTACCTTAATAAGATCTCATATATTTAACTGGTGAATTAATCCTTTGATGGGTAGAATCTGAATTCAACCTATCCATTTCTCTTATAGCCTGATTGATATAATAATGGTAGTAACGGTATTATGTCAATATACGTAATAATTTTTGTCCCAAAATTGGAGTAAAACTTTGTCAAAAAAAAATCACATGTTTGTGGGTGAGATTTCTAGTACTACCATTATCACCAAATAACGCCTATGAAATGGACTGTACTCGAAGTCATAGGTCAGATATGACATATTCACATGAAATTTACATTAACCACAACTTGTAGGTAGGACCATGTAATATATATACTCCTTCCGTCCCAATTTAGTTGCTATATTTTGACCGTAGGCGCTATTCACGTTATAACTTTGATTATCTTTTATTCCATATACATAAGAAAAAACATAGTCATGTTGGATCTTGTTTGATTCGTCCCAATTTGTATTTTTTAAATATATAATTTTTGTAATTTTTTCATATATGTAACTCAAGATATTGGTATTTGAAATTGCATTTCGTAAACTGTGATAAAGAAAATTTAGCAACTAAATTGGAACGAGTATATATTTATAATTACGTGAGAAGGGAGTATGATTTATTTTGAGTGCAATATAAATCTAATATATGTTTCCTGAATGATTGAATGAACAGATAATGAAAATACAGTGATGGCTCTACAAGGAGAGGTAATGGCATGCACATACGAGGATGTGCAGGTTATGTGGTCCATGTTGGATAAGTCCAAAGCCAGAACCTGCAATATGACATCTTGACTCCTGAGTTTTGGGCTTGGATTGGGTTCAGTTATCCATCCCTGAAGGCCCACTTCATTTTATTGGCCTGTCATCTCGGCATTTGTGTCCATGTAGATAATATGTTATTTTGGATAATGCTGTTGAGGAGCCATGTTATATGAAAAAAATTAAACAAGACAAAAATATATTAATGTGTAGTAGTTACTTACTAGTTAGGGAGTATGGTTATTTGCCATGCCCAATGGCTTCACCATCAATTCGGATTTAGGGTCTTTTAGTTTCCCCCTCCTAATTTGTGATGTGGTTATCAATAGGGAATCCCCGTGAAATATTAATATTTATCACGGCGAGATTTTATTAAGAAAATTCTTAATTATGTTTGATTTGTTTTTTCCTCTCTAATTGTTGCAGCTTTTTTGGTGCCATAATTAAAATTTAGTAATATTTTGAGGGGTTTGACATGGATCAACCTTAAACAATCAATTCTTCTATTCTGAATTTCTAACTCCCTTTATTCTTGAATTACTAGTTACAAGCTACACTTAATTTTTTTAATTTTTTTTAAATTTTATGAATAAGGACAATTTGGCTATAAAATTTCGGTATATAAAGTAGCATGGGTTTAAGTGGGTATTGAGAAACACCAACTATAAGTTTGGTTGTGCTACATAAGACATTAGTAAATATTTAGATGGATCATAAGGAATTTTAAATTTTTCTATTTTATTTTGATACCATGTGTAATTAATGAGGTGGCTCACCTCAAAGGTAACTTTGACATTCTATTGATGGTAAAATAAGATCTACATTATATTACATCCTAGTTCGACATATACTTGTAGCCTGTAGGTACCACTACTATATGCATTTGGTTTAAAAGTATGAACGTTATTTTTGTCTGTTTTCATGCCCTTCTTCTTTCCCTCCACTCCTCTCTACCACCATAACATCCACATTCATGCACGTGTACGCCTTAGAGTTGGATTTGGAGTCGGATTCGAATGTCGGATTTTTTTATGGGATCCAAATCCGACCCTCCTCCAATTCGGAGTCTACTTTTTAAACGAAGTCAGATGCAAATTTTTTGTCGGGGTTAGCTTAGATTTTTTTCTTCGCACTGGAGTGGATTAGGATCGAATCCGGACGGAATTGCCATCCTTGAAATCGGCTGAGTAAAGAAGAGGGTGGGGAGGAAGGAGCAAGATGAAGAAAGGAATTAGGCAACAAATTTTCTTTCAAAGATGACCATGGTCAGTTGTCCATAAAAATGAAAAAAATGAAGATGCATCGAAATCAAGCAAAATCTACGACGACGTGTTATGGACTAGTGTAAATACGCAACTAATATCATACTCCCTTCGTCCGATAATATAATGCTTGTTTCTATTTCTTTAGGTTAAATTTTATAATTTTTGACCAAATATTCTCATAAGGTAAGATCATATATATATACTTGCGCGCGCGCGCGCGCGCGGGGGGGGGGGGATCCCTCGTTGCAAGGGGTGAGACTCGATCCCAGGATCTATGGAATGGGAGGTGATGCCAACACCACTAGGCTATCACCTGCTGCTTAATATGTCTATATATATATGTGTGTGTGTGTGTGTGTGTGTGTGTGTGTGTGTGTATGATTTTTTAATTTTTTTTTTAAGTTGGTAAGATGAGGGATTTCTATTGAACTGGCACCTTGTATAGGTACACCTAGCGAGGTTTGCAGGTCAAGCTCCTTGGAGGCAGGGGGGATGGTAAGGGAAACCTGGCTCCCAAAGAGCCCCAAATCTTTACCACTAGGCCAAGCCTTGCTTGATAAATATATATACACTTACGCACATGTAATCTTGTTAGATTTGACTCAACATATAGTTTGACAATATTTAACTTTTTATATTTTTTGCTAATAAGGAATTGAAGATACCGAAAGTCAAATATCCATTTTGAAGACCGTGTAAAAAAAGAAACAAGCACTAACCTATACAAATATATTAAAAGGCGTGCATAAGCAAGACGTGACGCTCTCCCTAAGGAGTTTTACTTCATGTTATCCATGTTGCAATAAAAAAATTTAAAAATTGCGTAGTATAAGAGGTTTGATCCTGAGACCTCAAGTAAATATACTCAAGTTTTAACCACTAGGCTAAGTTGTATTTAGTGTTATTATCATAAAGTATTATATTAATAAATGAAATTTTTTGTTACCCGGGGCATAACCAGGATCTAATAACTAGTTATATTATGAAACGGTGTAAGTATTTGCCTATTTGGGACTCCTTCATACAACCGCCTTTAGTTTGTGATGCACCAATCACCATTGCACCAAAGTTATATTAGGAATTTTAGTAAATTTCTCCCAATGAAATATTAATAAATAATCAATTTAATAATATAATAACATAGAGGTGGCACTAAGCCATTATCACATCCAAATACTTTCTCTTTCTCCATAATAGTTTGAATACTTGACTTTTAAGTTTATTCCAAATCAGTTTAAACCGTTTCAATTTTTACATGATTCCACTAGGGGTGTAAGTTATTTGGTTAAAAACCGAAAACCAAACCAAACCAAACCGAATTAGTAATTTGGTTTGGTTTTTTTTGAAATTCGGTTTGGTTTGGATTCAAAAAAATTATTTTTTCGGTTTTTCGGTTTGGATTGGTTTTGGTTTTGGAAAACCGAAAAAACCGAAAAAAACCGGATTATTGTCACTTAACATACGAATTTTGTCTATTATTTTTTTGTGTTTCTTTTTTTTAATATTAATTACGAAAATACAAAAATATTGTCACTTGAAATACAAATTATCAAAAATTTGGTTTAAATTCGGTTTGGTTTTTATCTTGATTTGATTTAATTTCATTTCGGTTTGGTTTGGATTTTGGAATATGAAAAAAAATTGGTTTGTTTTGGTTTGGATTTTGAAAGATAAAAAAAATCCGGTTGGTTTGGTTTGGTTTGGTTTTTGATTTCATATTTTGGTTTGGTTTGGTTTGGATTGAGTCGAATTTCGGTTTGGATTTGGTTTGAAAATTTCAAAACCGAATTTATTTTGGTTTGGTTTGGTTTTGACCTTAAACCAAACCAAAAACCGAACTTACACCCCTAGATTCCACTACTATTATATTAGCTTTTCTGCAAACTTTTGGTCCACACTCAAACTTATCATTGAAAAACTACCTAGTTTTCTTTTTTCATTCAATAAAAATATCCACTACTAAGTCCTATCACATCTACATTTTAATAAAATAACTTTTAATAAGCACACTACAACTTATCAAATTAAATTACATGCGCCAACAAGCGTTCAAATTATTTTAACACGGAGAGAAGACATTTTTGTAATCAAATTACGTTTCTAGGAAAAAGATTGCAGTTTTTGTGTTTGAAGGAAAAAAAATTACAAAATTTAAAATGTAAACAAGTAATGTAAAATCTAGTTAGACCCTATGCAGTTCACATGTTTTTTTAACATTTTTTTAGTAAACTAAATTGAACATATTTTTACCATTTTTCTGTTACTTTTGTTTGTATGATTTATTGATATTTGGTAAGCTGAACTTATTTTAAAATTGATGTTTGTTCTCACTATTATGATTTTTTTGACAAGAATATTGTAATAATAATTTTATGGCCGGTAATTTGATCCTTTATTTAAAGCTCAGGAAGTCGAGTCATATGCATCGCCACAAGATCGGTATCTTGATGCTTGGGATGCAGTAGTCATTACATTTATAATCTTAGTTGGAGGAATCTCAATGATTAACATAAACATGTGCAATCGAATAATTTATTACATTTTGATATTTTTGAAGTGCAAACTAAGAGAACTGGAAAAAAAACGACCATATCGTAAAATTACCCATAACCCTAAGCCTAATCATGTGTGTTTTCTCTAATTTGTCTACCATGGTCATGGTCTCATTGATATTATTGGTGGCTTTTTTTTTTTTTTTTTTTTTTTTTTAATTCGGTAATTCACTGGCCCAAGCAGGCACAACCCTCATGAGTTAGGGGTAAGAAGGTGTTATGGCTGATTTTTGCAGGATGACATTGACATGATGACATAGCAACTTTGACACTAAGACGCGACGGGAAGATGCAAAGACTAAGTCAACTAAAATCAGTAACCGATTGTCCAAGAAAGGAAGGTGTTTTACCCGGCGATAATTCAGCTAATGCAGCCGTTGGAGACAATCAATTACATGAAGAAAGGAAGTAGATTTTGTCAATGGAGCTTTGTTAGGAGAATCACCTATAATCAAGGAATGGTTACCATTGTAATTGTTTAGGAAATTAATAAGGCATTTAATCGGGAAAAAACCAAAGGGAAAAGATACGGCATATGATATACAAAAGAAAAGGAAAAAGGAAGATTATTCAACTAGAGGACATTCCATACTTGTACTGAGAGAAAAACTTAAGCTGTAACGATCGTCGCTCACCTGGAACGACGGTCCTTGATAGTACATTGGTGGAACCATCTCCACCCGCGGTTTTTACCCACCTTCATTGGGGTTTTCCACGTCACCATTTTTGTGTGTTCTTCCCTTTAATCCCCTTTGCATTCATTCCTTACATTGTCATACTCATAATCTGGTTAAATCGTCCCTAACTTTAATTCTGTCATGAGCGGTAAATTTTAGTATAAACAGTTTGGCGCGCACCGTGGGGCATAACCAGATCAACTACTGTTCAAACCCATGAAATGGCCGGAACGCCAAGTCTCGACGCAATGCAGAGGTTATATGACCAAATGAGAGCAGAGATGCTCGAAATGAAGGAAGTTAATGAGCGTCTATCCTCTGACTTCTCATCATCGCAGGAAAAGCTTCAAAAGCTGCAAGAGGAGTTAGCGTCATCCAAAGCCTCAAAGGTCCATCGTCGTGCCAATATGGACGACATCCCCCTTATGCAGAATTATTCTGATTCAGATGGTTCCGAAACCGAAGATGATGCGGAGCCGGAGGATGAAGAGCCCTTGAATGACGCAGAAAGGAATCCTGGCGAAGGAGAAGCAGATCACATGGCGAAGCGTATGATCCTAATCGAGAGGCAGAACAGGCGCCCGATGAAGCTCATGTCCCAGCTCCTTGGAGCTCCAACGCCAAGCATCTTGGAGCATCCTGATGGTTATGCGGCATCACCGTTCGTAGAGAGGATCTCAAAGGCCTTGCTCCCCAAGAAACTCAATATGCCCGTCCTCGTTGCCAATTATGACGGTTTGACCGATCCAGGCGAACATGTCGCCCAATACAAACAGCGGATGTGGCAAACGTCCATTCCTTGGCACCTGGTGAAAGCCTGTATGTGCAAGTCTTTCAGAGCCACGCTCACCGGTCCTGCCCTTAAATGGCTTGGATCCCTTAAGCCAGGAAGCATAAGCAATTTTTCCACTCTAGTCAACAAGTTTTATGAGAAATTCGAAGGCAGTCGCAGCCTAGAGAAGCAGACGAGCGACCTATATGGCGTCGTCCAAGGACCTAAAGAATCTGTTCGCGATTATTATAATCGCTTTAATAAAGAGATGATTAGCATTAAAGATCTTGATACTAAGACTGCTATTGAATGTTTTAGGAAAGGTCTAATTCTGCGATCAAAACTCTACAACCGTCTGACGAAGTATCCATGTTAGACATTCGAGGAAGGCAAGTCGCGAGCACTGGCGCAGATGAGGCTAGAAGAAGATGATGACATCCTCAACACCATATCAACGCGTCGTGCGCCAGAAAATCCCAACGACCGAAAGGCTTTCGTCCCCAAGAAAAATAATCGGCGAAACCATCCCTACAGTAGACCCAATCAGGTAAACAGTGTTACTGACGTCGTCGATAATGCAGGTAGTGACGCAAGGACAGAGTCGCCGACCTTCCCAAATCTCGAGTCCTATGGATTTTCTGTCGACGTCGGGGGTGTCGTAAACGCCTTACCCAAGATTGGAGCGCCCGTTCGGTGGCCAAGAAAGAGTGATCGGCCAGATGCGCAAAAAGATCAATCCAAATGGTGTCAATTTCATCATGATCATGGTCATAAGACGGAGGAGTGCATCGCGTTACGACGAGAGGTCGCGTTCATGCTCAATAAAGGACACCTTCAAGATCTCTTGAGCGACAAAGGCAAGGCGTCCTTCGAAAGAAATCCTGCACAGTCAATTCCGCCTGCGTCACCGACGCACGTAAAGGTAATCAATGTAATTTCTTGTGGGTCTGATGTGTGTGGACTAACGTCCTCAGCAGCTAAAAGGCTAGCAAGAGAGGGTACTCCCTCGTCCGCCGTTTTTAAATCTTGCAGGTCTAAAGAAGAACGCAAACTGGAGGCGATGGCGATGGCGATGGCGATCACCTTCGACGACGACGACGTGTGCGACGTGGAGCACCATGATGGACTGGTCATATCCTTGACTGTTAGTAACTGCCTTTTGAAGCGAGTATTGGTAGATAGAGGCAGCTCAGCCAATATCATATTCAAAAGCGCCCTCGAAGGTATGGGATTGTGTGATAAGGATATTACTAAAAAATCCACTGTTTTAGTTGGTTTCAGCGGAGAGGCCGAACACATCGTCGGAGAAATCACTTTGCCAACACTAGCCAAAGGCGTCAATCTGCCAACCAGATTCAATGTCGTGGATTGCCCATCCGCAAACAACATCATCCCCGGCACTCCATGGATCCACAAAATGAAGGCCGTCCCGTCGACTTATCATTAGACGTTGAAGTTCCTGACCAAGTGGGGCGTCCAAGAAATAAAGGGCGAGCAGAAATCCGCAAGAGAATGTTATAGCTCGTCGCTCAGACCTCCAAAGGCAGCCATCTAGCAGTTAGAGGATGCATTAGCGTCCGACACCCCCGATGAGCAGGATGTGGATGAAGTGATGCTCGATCCGTCCATCCCAGATCACGTCGTTCGAATCGGAGCGACGTTGTCGCAAGAAATACGAGGTCAGTTAATTGATTTTTTAAAGGTTAATCAAGATTGTTTTGCCTGGTCCCATGAGGATATGACAGGAATCAGTCCCGACATCATAACGCATAAAATCAATGTCGATCCCGATTACAAGCTAGTAAAGCAAAAAAGACGCAAATTCGCGCCTGAGAGGAACCAAATCATCAACGACGAAGTCCAAAAGCTGATCGACATTGGAAAAATTCGCGAAGTAAAATACCCAGATTGGCTAGCCAATGTCGTGGTCGTGAGCAAGAAGAATGGAAAGTGGAGAGTCTGCATATACTTCACGGACTTGAACAAAGCATGTCCCAAAGATCCGTTCCCTCTCCCTCATATCGATGCGATAGCAGGCCACGAGCTCTTGACGTTCATGGACGCGTATTCTGGATACAATCAAATATTGATGCATCCGGACGACCAGGAAAAGACAGCGTTCGTCACCGACAAAGGTATATATTGTTATAAGGTTATGCCCTTTGGTTTGAAAAATGCAGGTGCCACCTATCAACGATTGGTCAACCAGATGTTTAAAGACCAACTGGGCGACACTATGGAAGTGTATATAGACGATATGCTCGTCCAATCCAAACAAGCAAATGATCACGTCCAACACTTGTCAGAAGCTTTCGACGTTCTACGAAGGTATGTCATGAAATTAAATCCTACTAAGTGTACATTTGGAGTGTTTGTAGGAAAGTTCCTAGGGTACGTTGTAACACAACGAGGAATCGAGGCTAGCCCGGATCAAATAAGGGCCCTCATCAATATCCAATCCTCAAGGAACGTCAAAGAAGTGCAGAAATTAACCGGTTGCGTGGCCACGTTGAATCGCTTCATATCCCGGTCGTATGAGAGATGTCACTTATTCTACGACGTCCTGAGGAAGAATAAAGGCTTCGACTAGTAGCAGAAGCATGAAGATGCGCTACAAGAACTCAAAAAATACCTAGCGTCACCACCGCTGCTGTCAAAGCCTAACGACGGAGAGACGTTGCAACTTTATCTTGCTATGAGCGGTGTATCCATCAGCACTATCCTGACGCGAGAAGCAGAAAGTTAGCAGCTCCCAATCTATTACGTCAGTGTGTCTCTACTAGATGCAGCGACCAGGTATTCTTCATTGGAAAAACTCATCCTAGCTACATTAGTTGCTGTTAAAAAACTTAGACACTATTTTGAGACACATACTGTTATTGTTATGACTAACTACCCTGTCAAATCTGTCTTCCGACATCCTGAGTTGACAGGACACATGAGTAAGTGGGCGATAGCGCTCAGTGCATACGATATTCGGTTTCGGCCCAGAACAACATTAAGTCACAGGCACTGGCAGATTTTGTGGCGGACTTTAGCCCAGAACTAGAGAAATTCACAAATGACGAAGTCGCACAAATTAACCATGTAAACTGTGAACCTTGGATATTATTTGTTGACGGATCCTCTAATTTTCATGGTGCAGGTCTAGGTGTTGTGCTAAAGTCGCCACAAGGGGGCAAGGTAGTACGAGCCATTTGCTGTGAATTCAGAGCAATGAACAATGAGGCCGAGTACGAAGCACTTATAGCGGGAATGACGTTAGGAGAAGACATGGGAGCAAAGACGTTAAAAGTCTTCAGCGACTCACTGCTAATAGTTAGCCAAATCAAAGGAGAATTCGCGGCGAAAGATTCTAAAATGGCTATGTACTTAGAGATAGGTGAGCGAAAGAGTAAACTATTTAACCCATTTGACATTTTGCAGATACCAAGAGACCAGAATACGCAGGCAGACGCACTGGCCAACCTTGGATCCTCCTTGAGGGACATTTTATTCACTTCAGTCCCTATAGTCCATCTAGCAAATCCTGCAGTCACTAGGAATGATGAAGAAATCGTCGCCACAATGACTGAACGTCTTCAAGACGACGGCAACAACGATCCTAACGCTGATCATGATGTCGCAAATAATAAAGTCAAACCACAACAACGAATGACCTCGATAGTGAGGAGGTAAGTGTCAGTTGGACAAAACCATTTTATGACTATCTTACTAACGACATACTTCCAGCAGATAAGGCAGAATCACGCAGAGTTCGATTTAAAGCATCACGATACGTGCTCATTCAAGGAGTATTGTTCAAAAAGTCTGCTGCAGGCCCCTACCTACGTTGTTTGGAAAAAGATTAGTGGAAGCAAGTCATAGAGGACCTACATGAAGGGACATGTGAAAACCACTCAGGAGGACGTAGCTTATCGAACAGAGCATTGCGTATGGGCTACTATTGGCCTACAATGAAAGAAGACGCATTAAGGTACATCAGCAAATGCGATAGCTGTCAACGACACGCAAGTATGACGCATAAACCCTATGGGATTTTACATCCTTCTTTAACACCTTGGCCTTTCATAAAATGGGGAATGGATATAGTTGGTAAATTACCTCCAACCCCAGGTCCAAAAGGTCTTTATGTTGGCACTAACTGATTACTTTTCTAAATGGATAGAAGCAGATTCTTTTCAACAGGTGCACGACAAGCAAGTGATTTCTTTTATATATACTAACATAATTTGCAGGTTTGGTGTCCCATCCGAAATAATATGCGACAATGGGTCGCAGTTTACTAGCAATAAAACGAGGCATTTCTGTGACGAATGGAACATAACGTTGTTCACGTTAACGCCAAGGTATCCGCAAGCCAACGGACAGGCTGAGCCTAGCAACAAGACGATCATCGGTACCTTGAAGAAGCGACTTACAGCCAAGAAGGGAAATTGGGCAGAGGCACTGCCTTCCATCTTATGGGCTAATCGCACGACACTACGCACTACGACAGGAGAAACGCCGTTTTCGTTAGTATATGGGTGTGAAGCTGTTCTGCCATCCGAAGTGAACGTCCCGACCGCTAGATATGGTTTAATGACGGAGCAGCAGAACTACAACGAGCTTGTCAGCGATCTGGATACCATTGAGGAGTTGCACGACGCAACGTTAGTACGTATAGCGGCTCAACAGCAAATAGTCGCAAGGAGTTTGAACAAAAATGTTCAAGCAAAATCCTTCGTTGAAGGTGATTGGGTCCTAAGGAAAGTGTTTCAAAACACACAAGAGGTTAACGCCGGCAAGTTAGGACTTAAATGGGAAGGACCATACCAAATTAGTAAAGTAGTAGGCAATCGAGCCTACCAGTTGGTCCGACGTGACGGAAGCTTCGTACCACGTAGTTCGAACGCTACTCATATCAAGCAGTATTTCTTCTAGCTAAGTTATTTGTTACGTTATCTTTACAGTATGTAAGAAATAAATGACACTGCTATCATGTCAACGTCGCTAGTTGTTAGCGACCTTAGTGTTATCTCACTGTGTTTTGTTGTCTTCAGGAAAGTCACTCCCGTCTGTTTCAATAACGTCGCAACGGTCTTACGACGTGACAAGTAGACATTTCCTTTATTACGCAGTAAAATAAAAGTGACCTTGTCACTACCTACAGCCTTTCAGTTTTCCTTACTTTAATAAATGTATCACGACGGATGTTGTTTATGCCGATTTTGTACCAAGTACTAAAAAGGTTTAGGTGCCAACAACGAGATCATCATACTAATAACAATCGACATGATAAATGAAATAAATTGCGTAAAGAGTAAAACAATGAAGAAAACAAGAAATTGTTGACGCGGAAAACCCAAAAGGGAAAAACCGCGGGTGATGCTCCTGATCACCAATCCACTAATATGACACCAACGTAGATGTTCGCAATAGTAGCCAGTTACAATTGTGATGATACTTAGAATGCTTAGAGAGGAGAAAGATATGTGTGTAAATCTAGGAAGATGATGGGAGAGATGATAGAGAGAGTAGATTAACTAGGGTTACATCAGATTACAAAATACATATATATATATATTCCTAAAAAGATACTCCCAGCTGCTGTTAAGTTGTTCCGCAATATATGGTCCATGTCAGCGCAATCCCGAATATCTCTCAACTGACGGAATGACGCCAGGCAACGTCCTATGACTTGGTCAATCCCCTTTTTTCAGCCAACTGCCACGTCTCTCTGCAAATTTGAAATAAACATTACGCCCGCCAAAACGCACGAGATTCGAGGGCCCAACAATTGCCCCTGATTTGACGCGTGTCTGGAAGCCAGTTGTAAGAAAACCGTCAATCATCATGTTGGGGAAACCGCCCACTTTCTCCATCTCTACACGCCTCTCTATTTAAAAGACCCCCATCATCAACTCTGTCCTTTCACATCCTTACTTTTTACCAACTTACTTCTCTCTCCTCATTAAAACCCACTCTCCCTCTTCAAACGGCTACTTCCTCAGGCGATTTCTTCAACTTCTTGAGGACCCAAGAACCAGGTAACTCCTTCTTCCAAATCTTTCCGAATTACTTTCTTTAAATGGCTCCCAAAGAAAATCTTCCCAAGATTAGGAAATCAAAAAGAACTTCAAAAATGGCAGAAAGTTCAGATGAAGTAGTTATTTTAGAAACAGGCGTCATTGGGGGAAAGAGTATTGCTAGCGAATTCACCGAAGAAGATGTAATCACTTTAATAGAAAAATTTGGGTTGCCTGAAAAATGTCAAACGAGAATTCCCGACGGAGAGCAACGACCTGATGATTGCCCCGTCGGTTGGGTAGTTTTGTATGAATATCCTTTCAAGATTGGGTACTCCCTTCCCTTTAACCCCCTCATGACTCAACTCTTAACTACCATGCAAGTCAGTCCAGGCCAAATTATGCCACTTGTTTGGCGTGTAGTCCATGTGATTAACAAACTGACTCAAGATGCAAACATAGAATTTACTTTGGAAGACCTCCTATATATGTATGAAATTAAGAGGGTAGAGGTTTCTAGGTACACATTTTTATTAAAACCGGGGAAACAATCTTTAGTGGAGAATTCTGGGGCTAACAACAGAGGATGGAAAAAGAGATATTTTTTTGTAGAAAAGGACTCTTTGGGGAAAAGCTTTAGCTACTTACATGACGGATGGAACTCTGAAGGTACTTAACTTCTTTTAGTATGCTTCCTCCTACTTGCGCTGTTGATACCGTCTAATTTTTTTTGTGATTGCAGAAATATTACCCTTGCTAGTAGAAGACTCGCCCCTCAGCAAAGCAAAAATCAACCAATTACTCAAGAAGTACTCGGCTAAAGAAAGGACGTTCCGCAACAAGTTTGAATTGACGCCGTCAGAAAGTGACGTCTTGCCCCAGTCTACAGAAGAACATACTACCAACACCAGTCCCTCCATGGCGTCAGGTAATGCACCTTTTTATATTTGTCCCGTCGCTTTCCTTATTTTTCTTGACACTGACGACACCAAGCGTCTTCCAGAAAACACCATGTCCACAAGATCTAAGACCCCAACTGTCGGCCTTTCCGAAGCGGAAATGTTGGAACGGGCCAGGAAGAGGAAATTGGCCGCAAGTGCCTCTGCAGTGACGCCGTCATCCATGGGTGCTCCCAAGGTTGCTAGGACGGCACCTCCAACTGAAACTCCTAAGCAAGCCAAGACGCCTCTCGCAGAGGGAGAGACTTTCACCATCTCCCTCCCCAAGAACTTCTGTGAAATCACTGCTCCGACAATCTTTCCGTCGGCAGAAAAGCTCGCGTTCCCCGCGCCTTAACGTCGCCTAGCAAGTATGCCCCTGATTACGGTGGCAAACGAAGGACTAGCCCTGCAAATACATGTAAGCTATCCAACACAATTCATGTCACTTGAATGTTTTAAAGAAATACCTACTGACGTTGAATACTTGTGCAGGCTACTCAGAACTCTTTGGCACTTCGTTCTGCTGCTCTCACTTTAGAGAAGGAATGCAAGACGCTTCGTGACAAGTTGGATAGGTCCTCGGCGACGCTGACGGCAGCGGAGAAGAAGATAACAGAGCTGTCTGGAGAATTGGCCAAGGAAAAGAGCCAAAATGCTGGTCATGTGGCTAACTTGGCGTCAATGAAGGAGGAGACGGACGCCACAATAGACAGCCTCCGCGAGGAGCTGATGGACGCTGCTAGCCGGTACACTTGGAAGACCAAGGCTCGGCTGATGAAGCAGTTCTTGGAGGGGCAGACGTCGAAATGGACGCCTGAAGCGGACATCCAGCAATTCCTGGAGGTGTTTGGGACGCCGGAAGACCTGATTCCTGAAGGTGAGAATAGCGCTGACGTCATGGCGACAGCAGATTCTGGCGTCAATGCTGAAGCTGACGGCGCCACTTGACTCTCTCTGGTTCCTGCAAGGTGCTGCGTCACCAGTAATCATTAGTTAACCTTTGTAATAGTTGTTTTAAGGTGCTATGTCACCGAAACTTTGTGTTTTGTGATGTTTTTGTTGCAGTACTTTGTCTTACTTTGTATGTTTTTTAAAACAATGTTGTGTTATGTTCAAGAATTATGCTATGTTGATGTGACGCCATGGTGTGTTTGTTTGCAATGAATGTTGTTTACGTTTAATTCATGAACACCAACATGTATGTATGTGCAATGTTGTAAGGTACCTTAGTAATGTAAGCCAAGTGATGTTTTGGTTGCAATGAAGGGATAGTTGCCACTTCCAACTAAACACACTAGTCTGGCTGATGTCATAGATGTAACGGTCGTAGGAATTGGACGAGGAAGAACGTCCGTCTGACCATGTGGGGATTCCCCCTGTACGTTTGTAGCGTAACTGTAGAATGTTTGTCTTTGACGACGTCAATGCCTGACGTCATGCTTTTTATTTGTACAATGAATGAGCCTATAATACTGTCAATACAACTCACACAAGAATGTTAGTAAAGAAAATGACACAAAACATATTAGAAACTAGATGAAACGACATTATGGCATGTTAAGTACAATGTTGCCTATTCTAACTATTTAGTACATGTCGACATATTGCTCAAAAATAGTAACGCTTGAGGTGAACGGCGTTCCAGCTTCTTGGTATGGGTTTGCCGTCTTTGGTACATATACGATAGGCGCCATTGCCTACTACTTTCTGAATCTTGTACGGGCCTTCTCATGCTGGTGCTAACTTTCCTGCATTGAGCTCTTTAGTATTTTGAAAGACTTCCCTCAAGACCCAATCTCCGACGCTGAATGTTTTAGCCTTGACGTTCTTATTAAAGCTCCTGGCCACTATCTGCTGTTGCGACGCCATTCGAACAAAGGCTGCCTCCCTTAATTCTTCACTCGTCACGATGTCATGACTTAGCTCTTCGTCATTCCTGTCTGGTGTCAGTAACCCATAACGTGATGTCGGGACACGTACCTCAGGGGGAAGGACAGCTTCGCACCCATAGACTAAGGAGAAAGGAGTTTGCCCCGTCGCCGTCCTGGGAGTAGTTCTGTTTGCCCACAGAATTGCGGGAGCTCCTCCGCCCATTTACCTTTGGCTGCTTTGAGACGCCTCTTGATGACTTTGAGGATTGATTTATTGCTAGACTTGGCCTGACCGTTGGTCTGCGGATATCTGGGCGTCGCGGTGCTGAGTTGTATGTTCCACTTAGCCAAGAAATTTCTCGTGGGCGTGCTTATGAATTGAGAACCGTTGTCACAGATGATTTCAGAAGGGATGCCGAACCTGCATATGATGTTACGCCATAATAACCTCTTATCGCGTACCTGGGTGAAGGAGTCAGCCTCGATCCATTTGGAGAAATAATCTGTCAATGCTAACATGAACACCTTTTGCCCCGGTGCTTAAGGAAGTTTTCCGACGATGTCCATTCCCCACCTCATGAAGGGCCAAGGGGTGATAGTGGGGTGTAGCCTTCTGCAGGTTTGTGTGACATGCGGCATGTCGCTGGCAGGCGTCGCATTCTTAGCGTATTCGACGGCGTCCTGTCGTAACGTGGCCAAAATATCCCATGCGTAAAGTTCCTGTTTGACAGGCTGCGTCCTCCCGAATGATTGCCGCAACATCCGTCGTGCATCTCTGTAACACTTGCCGGCATTCGTCGCCGTCAGAGACATCTTAGGTATGGTCCTGCAATGGACTTCCAAAGAGTATACCGTCAAGTAAAACATACATAGAGCCCTGAATCGTACCTTTCTGGCTTGCACTGTCTTCGGGAGGATGCCATCCTTAAGATATTGGATGAACGGGGTCTGCCAGCTTGTTGAGCAGTAGCAGCATTACTGACGTCAATGTCGTTAACGTCCGTCGCGAGTCGTTGACTTTATCAGCTGTGGTTGCTTTGTGGACCGCTGGCGCCGACAGATGACTATAGGTATGCTTTTGAACCCTGACTTTCTCATGGCTGACCCAATGTTTGCCAATGCATCTGCTTGCGTGTTTTGGTCCCTGGGAATCTGAAAGATGTCAAATTTGTCAAACAATTTTACCTTTGACTGGACAGCGTCCAAATAGCCGTCATTTTGGAGTCTTTGGCGGCAAATTCCCCTTTTATTTGGCTGACGATGAGCAATGAATCACTATACGCTTCTACTTCAGTAGCTTTTAAGTCTTTAGCCAATGTTAATCCTGCTAACAGCGCCTCGTACTCTGCCTCGTTGTTGGTAGCTTTGAAGTCGCAACTGATAGCTCGGGCTATGATGTCCCCTTGTGGCGACTTTAGCAATACGCCTAAACCGGCACCCCGAAAGTTGGAAGATCCATCTACATGCAAGATCCATTTACTGTTAGTGTATTAACCTCAAGCATACTTACCTCTGTTTGGGCTATTGCTTCTATGTAGGGCTAAAGTCGCCACAAAATCCGCTAATGCTTGCGACTTTACGCTGTCCGAGGTTGATAAGTGATGTCGTAGCTGCTAACGTTATTGCCCACTTGCTCATTCTGCCGTTAGTTCTGGATGCCTTAGAATAGACTTGACGGGATAGTTAGTTTTGACACAGATAGAATGTGCTTCAAAATAATGTTTTAATTTTTTGGACGCCTTACTATTGCCAGGACAAGTTTTTCAGAGAGGAATACCTGGTTTCGGCGTCGACCAAGGACTTACTTACATAGTACACTGGCAATTGCCCGTCTTGTCCTTCTCTGGCTAGGACGCACTACCGATGATTCGCTGACGGCGACATACAGCTGTAATGGCTCGTCGGCTACTGGCTTTGACAGCAATGTGGCGTCATGAGGTATTGCTTGAGATCTTGGAGCCTGCTCGTGTTCTGGCGTCCAATTAAATCCTTTGTTTTTCTTTAGGACGTCGTAGAACAATCGACATTTGTCGGAAGACTTAGAGATGAAGCGATTCAACGCAGCGACACGTCCTGTTAATTTCTGCACTTCCTTCACGTTTCGCGGCGATTGAATGTTGAGGATAGCCTTGATTTGATCTGGGCTAGCCTCTATGCCCGTTCGTGACAATGTACCCTAAAAATTTACCTGCAGACACTCCAAAAGAACACTTGTGGGATTAAGTTTCATGCCATACCTTCAATGACGTCGAATGATTGTTTAATGTGACACATGGTCATGGGAATTTTTAGATTTGACCAACATGTCATCTATGTAACCTCCATGGTGTCCCCTAGCTGATCTTTGAACATGGCGTTGACCAGTCGTTGATAGGTTGCGCCAGCGTTCTTCAGTCCGAACGGCATGACCTTGTAGCAATAAATGCCACGATCGGTGACGAATGACGTCTTCTCTTGATCTTCAGGATGCATGAGTATTTGATTGTACCCTGAGAAGGCGTCCATGAATGACAGCAACTCATGTCCCGCTCTCAGGGACCGCATCAATGTGCGGCAGGGGAAATGAGTCTTTGGGACATGCCTTGTTGAGGTCAGTGAAGTCTATGCAGACCCTCCACTTCCCGTTTTTCTTACCTACAACAACGACGTTAGCTAACCAATCAGGATATTTTACTTCCCTTACCTTACCAGTGTCAATCAACTTTTGTACTTCGTCGTTGATAATTTGATTTCGCTTAGGGGCGAACTTGCGTCTCTTCGTTTGACCGGTTTGTATTTGGGTCAACGTTGAGCTTGTGTGTGATCACGTCAGGATCTATCCCTGTGACGTCCTCATGGGACCATGCAAAACAGTCAGCGTTAGTTTTAAGAAAATCTATTACCTGTTGACGGACGTCGGGGGATAAGGCGGCCCCTATTTTGACCGTTTGATCTGGCCTGCTGGGTCCAAGATGACCTCGTCTACTTGCTGCTCGTCGAAGTCTTGTTCCCCCAACGTCCCTGTCTGTAATTGCTATGCTTCCGATTTTCTTGGCTTCAAGGACGTCTTGTAGCATTCCTTCGCGATCCGTCTGTCCCCTTTGATTTCCTGCACTCCCCACTTGGTAGGGAATTTCAGAGATTGGTGGAATGACGAAGGGACAGCCTTCATGCTATGGATCCATGGCCTGCCTAAAATCACATTATAAGAAGAAGGGCAGTCAATGACATAAAACTTAGTTGGCATGTTAACTCCCTTGGCGAAGGTGGGCAGGGTCACTTCTCCCATGGTGTGCTTGGATTCTCCGCTGAATCCACAAGGACGGTAGATTTGCGGATGACGTCACGTTCATCGATCCCCATGTCCTCTAGACGCCTCTCATCAGGATGTTGCTGAACTGCCATTGTCCACTAACACACTTTTAGCAAGCAATTACTGACAGTTAGAGATATTACCAGACCGTCATGGTGTATGTCTCTGTCGTCGCCGAGATCGGCGTCATCGAAGGTGATTGGCATGGCCTCCAATTCGACGTCACGGGGGGACGAGTTCCTTGGGACGCGTTTGATTCAGACCGTCTCTTGCATGCCGCTTAGCCTATGCAGAATATGTTTCAGTCCACGATATCTGAACCACCACTAATGACATTAATTACCTTGACGTGCGGCGGGACGACGCGGTTGACGTCGGTCGTCATTTTTTGACACCGTCTGCTTACGTTTCTCCGTCAGCAAGTCCTTTAGGTACCCTTGCTTCAGCAGGTGGGACACTTCTCGCCTCAGAGCGACACATTCGTCAGTGTGATGCCTATGGTCTCCATGGAACTCGCACCATTTGGATTTGTCGCGATGGGCCGTCGATTTTTCATTCCTGAAAGGCCATTTAACAGCAGAACCTAAAGAATGTAAAGTATTAATGATACCTCCCATAGTGACGTTGAAGCCATATTCGCTTAGCTTGGGGGGAGACCGGGATCATTCCCATCATTGACTGGCCCGTCATGACGGACGCTATGGACCTGCTGCGGGGCTCATAAGGCTTTTGACGCCAGGACGCTTGCTTGTTGGACGTTGCCTTCCGGCTGTCAGCATTGGCATAAGCCTTTCTGGACTGCATGTCTTCCTCCAGCCTAATTTGGGCCAACGCTTTGGCTTGAGCATCTTCGAACGTCGGACATGGATATTTGGTCAGCTCCTTATCGAGGTCTGATTCCTCGTCCAAGCCACGTCTGAACGCCTCGATGGCCGTCCTAGCATCGCAATTCGGGATGGGAACCTTTTCCCTGTTAAACCTGTTTACAAATTCTTTAAGAGACTCGTCAGATTTTTGCACAATCCTATGTAAGTCGCTAGCTTGTTTTTCCATTTTGCGACTACTAGCAAATTGCATATTAAAAGCATTAACCAATTGAGCAAAGGAAGAGATAGTCCCGTTATTGAGATTAATGAACCACTGCAAAGCTGGCCCAGTCAGCGTAGAGCCAAATCCCTTGCACATGCATGCTTCCCGCATATTCTTCGGGATTGAGATGGTAATCATTCTTTGCTTGTACTGAGCGACATGGTCGTTGGGATCTGTGGTGCCGTCGTACAGCTTCATGGATGGGACAGAGAACCTCTTGGGCACCTCGATCAACGCGATGGGATCTGCAAAAGGAGAATCAGCATAACTGTTAGGAGTAGCTTTTTCCATAGGCCTGGGGACACCAGGGATGCGAGCGATCATGTCTTCAGTTTGCTGGAGACGCTGCTGGATAGGATCATCAAGACGGCCTTGGGCAAATCTTTCGAGGGATCAACACCGTCATTCTCGCCGCCGTCAGCATCTTCCTTTTCCGAATCATCAGCATCTTCGAGATCAACATGATTCCAGGGGTCTCAACCCTTCGCCGTCCAGATTTTGCATCCTGGAGACGCCACGGACATTACGAGGCTTCCCCTTGACGTCTTCTTGGCGGATTTCAAGCTTTGGATCTCCATGCACGACGCGACATAGCTTTCCTTCAACGTCGCCATCTCCGCCTTGACGCGATTGAGTTCGTCAATAACTTCCTGGGTGGTAACCCATTGTCCTGCCATAGCAAATACGAAAAGATGGAAGAGTATGGAAAAATAAAATGAAAAGATGTGATTGCCAATAAACGTATAAAGATCTTGCTGTGGCCCCACGGTGGGCGCCAAATTGTTTATGCCGATTTTGTACCAAGTACTAAAAAGGTTTAGGTGCCAACAACGAGATCATCATACTAATAACAATCGACATGATAAATGAAATAAATTGCGTAAAGATTAAAAATGAAGAAAACAAGAAATTGTTGACGCGGAAAACCCAAAAGGGAAAAACCGCGGGTGATGCTCCTGATCACCAATCCACTAATATGACACCAACGTACATGTTCGCAATAGTAGCCAGTTACAATTGTGATGATACTTAGAATGCTTAGAGAGGAGAAAGATATGTGTGTAAATCTAGGAAGATGATGGTAGAGATGATAGAGAGAGTAGATTAACTAGGGTTACATCAGATTACAAAATACATATATATATTCCTAAAAAGATACTCCCAGCTGCCGTTAAGTTGTTCCGCAATATATGGTCCATGTCAGCGCAATCCCGAATATCTCTCAACTGACGGAATGACGCCAGGCAACGTCCTATGACTTGGTCATCCCCCTTTTTTCAGCCAACTGCCACATCTCTCTGCAAATTTGAAATAAACATTACGCCTGCCAAAAGGCACGAGATTCGAGGGCCCAACAGATGTCTTGCCATTAAGTGCCACGATTGTCTGCAATGTTCCACCTACTTCCCTAGCAGTCACATGTAAGTGTTTATATGTTTTTCACGTATGTTCTAAGTTGCTAAGTCCAAACGTTTCGTCTGAACGTCCAATGAAGGCTGACTAAGCGCCTGTCCATGTCCTTATAACGTCAGAATAACGACAGAAAATGCACGCATGTCACACGAACGAAAAACATAAGATTAATTCAAAAACACACAGTTGTTAAAAGTTATGGCCACTCCCATGAGTGACCCAAAAGTACAAAAGATAAAGTCACTCCTTTGAGTGACCCAAAGTAAAGTTTGATAATATTATAACGACTAAAGCAAAGAAGCATAATGTAAAACAAATAAAGACTAGGCGTCCAGGTTCTTGTCAGTCTTCTTCTGTGGTGACGCCGTAGGTGGAGGAACGGTGGCTGAGGCTTCCTTCTCAATTTCCAGCTTTGGTGGCACGTCTGACGCGATGAAGCCGGCGCAGGACGACATGTTTTCATCCACCTTGGGGGGAGAATCAGCCGTCGCAGCTAGTTCATCTTCGTCAATCAAATCCTTCATCTCCCCCATGTATTTGAGGTAGAGATCTATGTCCTCTTGCGGTGTCCAGGACACCGTCTTTTTCATCAGAAATTGATACATCAGTTTGGCCCTGACCCTAGTAGTTACCTCAGCTTCGAGCAAATCTAGCTCATTCTTCTGTGAGTCAATCGTTGCCTGGAGATCCTTGATTTCCTAACGTGATGAATTTTCTAGCTTGGTCGTCTTGACCCTTATTTGTTCCAGCTCGTCTCCATTTTTCTTTAGAGTCTCTTCCATGTTTTTTCTGGATGTCTTGTAGGACTCCACTTCAGATTCCTTAGACTTTACGTCCAATTCAGCTTTGTCAACCCTCTGCTTCATGGTCTGGTGACCCTTCAGCAGTGTCGACATCTCCCTCTTAGCCATGAGGAGATGATGTGATGACTGTGCAAAGAGAGAAGATACATGTCAGTTCGTAATTATAAATTGTTATTAAACGACATAACAACCATAATCAAACCAACCGACCTTACCTGGAAGAGAAGCTCCAAGCCATCCGACATCATGCGAGGGAAGGTGTGCTCCTTTATCCTCTCCTCAACGTTAGGAAAGAGGAATCTGTCGGTCTCCGGCCATATTGACCTTTCCAACGACATAAAGTCGTTGGGGACGGTCATAGTGTATGATGGCCCACCCTTGTCAGGAGGGGCCAGGAACTCAATTTTGCGCGTCTTTGGCGTAATCTCTTGTTCGTCGTCCAGATGGACGACGACCGTGGTGTCTTTCTTCGTCGACGTCGTCGACGCAGATACATTGTCGGTAGAAGATTTCCTCTTGCGTTTGCGTAGCATCTCTGCTAATGCCTGGCTGTCCATACTTCCTCTAGGTCGCGATTGTGATGAACCTGTGAACGAGTGTTAGTCGTTAGGATATTCTGATGATGTTAGAACCTAAAACAGAGGGAAAAGGTAAACTTACCAGATGCCATAGATGAGCAGCTGTCTTGGTTGGCAAATCGGATGCGTCTGAATTGTCTGTCTTCCTCTGACGTCTCCAGAAATTTGTCACAAGGACGCTGAGATTCATCGCGATACGTTAGTAATTTTGGGTTAAGACCTACAGAAGAAATGATGTAAGAGTCGTGTTAACGACGAGACGTAAAGAAAAAAACGATTGAAATTATACAAACCTTCTGTGTTCCAGCCACCAATCAGGGATGTTCGAGCTTCCCCTAGAGACGATTTCTTCACAAAAACGTATATGTTCTTCCATCCTCTGTCGTTTGATTGAACTCCCCCGACCAAAGGCTCTAATCTTGCTTTGGCATGAAGGACTATCCTATTCTTGCCTTAACCCTAATTTCATAGTACAGTAAGAGGTCATGAAGAGTAAAGGCTTCTTCCCAAGACGCCGTCACTCTGTCGATGACGCTCAGAATTCGCCAAACTTGGGGCATTATCTGCCCTGGGCTGATCTGATTGATCTGCATCAAGTCTCTGGCTAGGGGGGAGAAAGGGTGTCTCAACCCTATCTTAAAAGGGTATTCATAAAGCACCACCCAGGTGGTGAGGCATGTTTCCGGTAGTTCAGACGACTCTGCGTTCCTAATAACCGTGTCGACTGGCAAGTTTCCTAACTCTAGGAACCTCATCATATCTTCCTCAGTCATGGTCGACTGTTCATCCTTGTTCTCACTTCTTTTTTCTACGCTTTTTCTTTCCCCTCGACTTTTCCTGGTTTTTCACGAATGTCCTAATACTACGCCTACTGGGGGACATGGACACAATTGGAGAAGAAGGGAAAGTGCAAAGCAAAGAAATTAATAAGCAAGTAGGAATTTACCTGGCATTAGAGATCAGTTTTCCAACGAAGAAACGTATGAAAGCTATGAAGATATTTTTGCCTTAGAGAGAGAAAGATCAGGTGGAGTGAAATTTCAATCACATGTGGTATTTATACCCCTAAGAGTAATCATTACTCTAGGTTAACGGGTAGAAATTAACGGCTCTTTAAAATTATCTTTTTGTGTTGTGACCTTTGGGTTGCCTTGTGGGTATTTTTTATCTAGGTTTCACCGCAGTATTTTTTCCTTATCTGTTGCTCAAGATTTTTTAGCTAAGAATTTTGGTTACGTTGCAGACATTTCATTTGATATGGGTTTTTTTGATTTTTTTTAACAATTGTCTCATGGTCTTTCTGTTACCCCGTTTCGACAATTGGGGGCAAACTGTTATGGCTGATTTTTGCAGGATGACATTGACGTGATGACATAGCAACTTTGACACTAAGATGCGACGGGAAGATGCGAAGACTAAGTCAACTAAAATCAGTAACCGATTGTCCAAGAAAGGAAGGTATTTTACCTGGCGATAATTCAGCTAATGCAACCGTTGGAGAAAATCAATTACATGAAGAAAGGAAGTAGATTTTGTCAATGGAGCTTTGTTAGGGAAATCACCTATAATCAAGGAACGGTTACCATTGTAATTGTTTAGGAAATTAATTGGGCATTTAATCAGGAAAAAGCCAAAGGGAAAAGATACGGCATATGATATGCAAAAGAGAAGGAAAAAGGAAGATTATTCAACTAGAGGACATTCCATATTTGTACTGAGAGAAAAACTTAAGCTGTAACGATCGTCGCTCACCTGGAACGCCGGTCCCTGATAGTATATTGGTGGAACCATCTCCACTTGCGGTTTTTACCCACCTTCATTGGGTTTTCCGCGTCACCATTTTTGTGTGTTCTTTCCTTTAATCCCCTTTGCATTCATTCCTTGCATTGTCATACTCATAATCTGGTTAAATCGTCCCTAACTTTAATTTTGTAGTGAGAGGCAAATTTTAGTATAAACAGAAGGGGACCCCAACCCATAAGAAAACTTCCAGAGACTTAAAAGTGGGGATTTATACCCAGAAGCATAAATCCACACAAACACTCCAAATATGAGGTTGATGAGAATTAAACTTCCGACCATGAGGTTGGGAGGTGGGAGCTCCAACCACTGGGCTCCACATGATTCTCATTGTTGGTGGCTACTTGCAAGAGAAAAATAGTCCACGACTCAGCATGTCCTTATAAGTCAGAAAATCGGAATTAGAGGTTTAAATCACATCCAGTTCTTGTAATTTTTACAAGTTTGTAATCATCTTGACAATTGGTACGGTTGAGCATAAATTCCCTTATAACTTATAAGAATGTCTTATAGTCATGTCTGGTAGTCACATTAAAATGCCAATTAGTCATAAAATAATATAACTAATTTTTTATGATATAAAATGAAAGTTTAATCGTTACATAAAAATGTTTAAAGCATATAATTAGTTACAACAAAAAGCTATGATAAGAAAAACAAATTTTATTGGCCCGGAACAAAATGTATGATAATGTTGTAACACAAGAGATAAGTTGTTAGTTGAGAAAATGGAGAAGATTAGTATCTTGTAATAGGAGTGATGACATGCATATTTGATAATATTTTTTAAAAAATTATTCGGTGTATCCATTACACTATAACTTATGGTGTTACCCATAATTCACCACCCCACTCATTCTCCCTCCTACTACGACGCTATCTCTTCTCCTTAACATCGTCCTAAATTGGGAGAATGTCACTTTATGGCCGAGTAGGACATTATCCTTGGACATAAAGTGTCAAAGAAGGGCATTGAAGTGGAACCGACAAAGGTTTTAATTATTGAGAAGCTTCAGTCACCGAATTCGGTGACGGGAGTTCGTGCTTTCCTTGGATATGCGGGTTTTTACGGCGTTTTATCAAGGATTTTTTTTCAAATACTCAAACCATTGACGAATCTACTTCAAAAGGATGTAGATTTTGAGTTTGATGAGTCTTGTATTAAAGCTTTTAAGACTTTGAAGAAGGCCATCACTTCTTCCCCGATAATGCAAGCTCCGGATTGGAGCTTGCTTTTTGAACTAATGTGTGATGCTAGTGATTTTGCAGTGGGAGTTGTTCTTGGGTAATGCACAGAAGGAAGGCTACATGTATAGCATGAACATTTGTTGTTGCATTTAAGTAAATTGAAATCAAATGTTTAGTCAAGTGGTAAAATGACCTAGAAGCCCAAGGGTGGACAAAGCTTGAAACCCTTAAACTTTTGATTAAAGAGTGGACTAACCTTGAAAATTTAAGATTTAAGTCACGTCCCCCACACCATATACATCACTCCAAAAATTTAGTAATGCGTATACCTTAGTTTTCACGGAAGCTCTACGAAACCACCCAAGTTTACATTGAAGATGGCGAGTCTTCACAACCATATACTTGAATCACGTGTGCTTATCAATAGCACAAAAGATCTCTTAGGATTCATTAAGAGTTTAAACAAACTCAACCTCCAGAAAAATTACAACGGTTGATTTCTCAAATGTTTATCTAGAACATCAACCACGTAAGTATAAATCCATTAATAATTAAGAACGAATTCATCCTACTACAAGCATTACAACACAAAATGCCATAGGGATGTAATATAAGTAATGCTAGTTATATACACTTCATGGACTTGAGCCCCATCCCCCTTGACGAATCAAGAACTTGGTTCCTTGCCAATCCTTTAGTCAAAGGATCTGCCAAATTTCTTTCAGACCTTACATATATATCTCACATCAATAACTCCATTTTTGAGTAGTTGTCTCAGCGAACTATGTCTAAGGTGTATGTGACTCTTCTTACTGTTATAATTGCTATTGTTAGCTACACTAATTGCAGCTTGAGAATCACCATGCAAATATACCGGGAAAATCTTTGCCCCACAATGGAATGTCGGCAAGAAGACTCCTTAGCCAATCCGCTTTTTGACCTGTCAACTCAAGAGCAATGAATTCAGATTCCATGGTGGAGCGAGCTAAACATGGTTGTTTTGATGACTTCCATGATATAGTACCTTACTTCACCCAACATAAACACATAACCACTAGTAGAAACTACTTCATCATCATTATCGGATACTCAATTAGCATCACAAAAGCCTTCCAAGACATTATTAAGAAATCGATTAAATTACAAACTAAATTCCATGGTCCCCTTAAGATACTTTAGCAACCGATAGGGTGTATTCCAATGTTCACTACTGGATTATGAGTATACCGACTTAATCTACTTCTCGCAGCTCATTAAAAACATCACACTCCCTATTACCTTAGCATATTGCTCTTGAGACACACTAGGACCCTTATTCTTCATGAGCTTTACACTTGCATCATATGGAGTCTTACATGGCTCCACATCATAGCAATTGAATTTCTTCAAGATTTTCTTAACATAGTGAAATTTATTCATTGAGAAACCATCCTTGAGTTTGGTCAACCGGATATCAAGGATCACATCGCTCGGCTTCACCTAGCTAAGTCCTTCATTTCAAACTTAATAGAAAGAAAATCTTTAGTATATTTTTCAACGTTAAGGTTAGTACCAGTACTAAGCATGCCATCAGCAAAGAGACAAATAATAACACAATAGGAATCCAACACTTTAGAATACACACAAGAGTCCAAAGAATTAGTTACAAAGTCATCGCTCTTAAAGGTATTATAAAATTTTTCATACCATTGTATGGGAGCTTGTTTTAAACCATACAATGACATTCTAACCCATGTTCGCATCATATATCACCCTAATAGCCGCTCGGCTTCAACAAACCATACAACATAGCATAATGGATATGCTAACCGCCATTCAACAGGGATACACTTAGCCTAACCCCCGTGTGCTCCCAAAACCCAGGGACCAATCCCTTGTACGTTCCCAAAGCGAGGAACAAAACCCTCGCTCGGACCATGGTCAGCCTAGCCGGCAAAGATTAGAGGCGAGGGAACCCAGTCAGCATGATAGTGAGAGATCTAGAGAAGGAAAAGACGAGCGACACCCACCTTAGGGGAGGTCTTCTCGGCATGGAGAAGAGACCCATGTCTCAAAATCTCCTAGAGGTGATGTCAGACGAAAACCCGAGGATGCCCAACACTTCCTCAAGCAGAAACATCTTAGCTAGGGGTATGATGCTAGATACATCCTAAACAACAAAGCTGCTCAGCGAGAGGGGCATGGCAATTCGGCTCACTCTAGGCCCCGTCGAATCAACAGTGGAGCACTTAAGTTCATGGTCCCATTCAGCTAAGAAATCCTGGAAGTACCTACTCCAGGGATGATCAAAACACCCCCATTGGACAGTTTGCGGGCCTAACCGACCCATATGATCACATGGCCAATTACAGAGCTCAAATGAGTGTTAAGACTAGCTTTGAAGCCACTTGGTGTGGATTTTTCCCTACTACACTCAAGGGCCTCGCCCTAAAGTGGTTCCAAGAACTTCCCGCAGGAAGCATAACTCACTTTCAGTGCTTAAGGACCTATTCATCCATCAGTTCGTAGTGGGGAAAAAGGCAGAAAAAGACGAGTCTCCATCTGATGGCGGTTAGACAGGAGAAAAATGAAAGCTTGGACAACTACATTAAAAGATTCAATGAAGAATCACTGAAAGTTTAAGACTTGTAACATGTGGTGGCATTCGCCGCCCTGATGCCCGGACTCCAATCCGGTCGGTTGAGATGGTCCTTGGCGTAGAATGAAGTGACAATTTTCTCGGAGGCAATGATCAAGGCTCAAAGGTTCATTCAGGTGACAGACATATGTCGCCACTCAGACGACGGAAGCAAGAAAAGAAAGGAAGAAGGTAACCATAAGGGTTAGTTGAAACAACAAAAAAGGGGAGGTCGGTCAGACAGGTTCAGCGACCATGATCACGACCCCAGGTTTAGCAAAAACATAGGAGAAATCTACTTGGACATAAAAGACAAGTCCATGGTCCTTCGCCCACCTCCTATCAGAACATCTTATGCTCGTAGAGATAAGAGTCAGTGGTGTGAGTATCACAAAGAGTGTGGACAAACCATCAAGGAAAGTAGAGAACTCAAGAAGTCCCTTGATAACCTAGCGGATCGGGCAAGCTAAACCGTTACCTTAAGGACACAAGCGAGGAGAAGGGAAAGTAGAAGGGGGGTCAGTCGAAGAGTAGGGACACCAAAGGATTTATTGGAGTCATAGCAGGTGGCTTTGCATCACGAGGCCTAACCGGCCGATCTTGCAAAGCCCACCTACAGAGTCTCAAGTACCAAGTGTGTTGGAACACAAGGTGACCCACAAGAAGGGGGGGTTAAATTGAGTGGTGAAATCTAATCGATTTTCGCAAAATCTCTTTTATGGCCTTGTGCCTGGCACTGTGCCAAACACTCGTAAATCACTGATTTGGATTTTTGCGAAAACTAAAACTAAAAGTATGTGAAATTTGATAAGCAAACACAAGATATAACGTGGTTCAATCTCACCTCTGAGATCTACATCCACACGAAACAAAACTCTTTTATTTCTTTGAATCCTAAAATATCAACCTCTTGATACAATAAGACTCCCTCATTACTAACCCTAGTAGGTTTAACCAACCCTTAACTCTAAGAGTTATAACTTACTATAATAGTGAAATTACAGAAAGAAAGAATCCTCAAACGTGTGCTTCTTAGTAAAGTAATTAGAGGACAATTACAATCGTATAACAGTTACTTGAAACTGACTCAAATAGTGTTATGCTCAGTGCCGTAGGAAATTGTTTTCAGCTCTTAATATTTCTGATTTTTCTCTCTCTGAAAACGTGAGATTTAAAAGTGAATTATAAAACCCTTTTATAGTACATGACTTGGACGAAAATCCTTCAAAATATATATATCTTTTACTCCTTAATTTAATGGATAAAACTTTTCTTTTTAGAAAAATAAACTTTATCCTTTTTCATCTTTATCTTTAATTCTAAAAGATAAGTTTTCCTTAAATCATTGTTTATCTTATATTTTAAATAACCAGTAGATTTTCTTTTTATCTCAAATTCTTTTATTATCTAAAAAGCATTTTTCGAAAATCTTATTTTATAAAACTACTTTGCACGTTTTAACAAAAACTCAGTTTTTATCAAAATCCGTTTTTCTTAAAAAATCTTTTATAAAAATAGTTTTTATCAAAACACATTTTTATTTAAACCTTCGTTTTATTCAAAAATTAATTTCCTTTCATATAAACATATAATATTAATACAATTATTTATTTCCTTAACTCTAAGAAAATAATAATTATACTAATTTTATATTATCTATAGTTAGCACATAGCGTATTACTTAGTTCAAGTATATTACATTTTTACACAAAGTAACTATTTTTAGGAAAATAAACTTGGACTTCAATCTTGATTCTTTACTTCTTCAAAGTCTGCATTTGTTTATTCCTTTCTCAATCATCTGTTGTAAACTTTCATATCATAACATATTATATTAATGTTCATCATCAAAACATAACATGTATATGCACAACAAATTCCCCCTTTTTGATGATGACAAACCATAAATATAATAATATTGTTAAATAAACACTTGTTCCCCCTCAAAGTATGCATATGTTAACCATAAATATAATATTGTTAAATAAACACTTGTTCGCCCTCAAAGTATGCACATGTTATTCTTAATTCTTATTCCCTTTATCACCTATTTCATACATTATATTAATAGCAGTCAATTTCCAATGTCGCCACATGCTCATATTTTATATTCGATCCACATATCATAACCTGAAATATCATACTGACACAAGTGAATATTATATGCTTTCTTTTCCCCCTTTTGGCATTCTCAAAAAGTACAAAAAGACAAAAAATCATTCACACAAGCAGAATGTTCTAAGATAAAGCCAATAGCTCAACTAAGTAAGCTAGGGATGCTGGTGCTACAACTAATACCAATTCACAATCATCAAAAAAATCCAAAATAACACCCATAAAGTATCAAAACAGTTTAACAAGAACCGACAAGTGTTATCCAAAAACTACAAGACTTAGGCAAAGTTGCATAGTAAAACAAGGATCAGGGTGGGGTGGGTTTTAGAAGGATATCAGACATAAGTTGGCGGTGTCGCTATGCCGTAAGCGTATCAGAAGCTCATTGACGTGCCAAGATCTGCTGAAGCTGTTTTTTCATGTCACGCACCTCCTCTTGCATCTTCAAACACCCTGCACAGGCCTCTTTAGGCTGGAATCCCAAAAAGTCCTTCTTCAATAATTTTCCGTCCAAAATACACAACTCCATACGTCTCAGCATGCCGTCACCTCTAACATCCCTACAATAGCAACCCCTTTAGAAGTGGGCTGAAGAACATCAAACGCCCTGAACACCCTAGTCAACCACAATCCATATGGATAAAAGTGTGGAGATTAAAAAACGTGTTGCATATGCAACATAATCAGATGTGGAAGACTAATTGGATGACCATTAGATAACAACCAGAGCAACACTTGATCCATAATCAGACATTCCCCTCGGTTTTCGATTCTGGGCACAACTGTTTTCGTGACTAAGTTTCGAAGCAGTTTGTTGTTAGTCGAAAGATAGGAAGCAGGAAAAATCTGGGCATGAGGTAGGGGGTGATCCGAAATTGTTCGACTAATTGTGGCGTTATCTACCCCATACACAAACGACCAATTATGGGTTTTATAATCCGAGAACCCAACATAAGAAACACCTAAAATCTCAGCTAAAGTTTCCACAGAAAGAGTAATCATAATTTCGTTCACAGTGGAGGAGAGAGTTAGATTTTCTGAAATTTCTAGGGTTTGATAAAATTCTTGAACTTCTGACTCATTAACCGCATCCTTATAAGAAAGTAAGTTAGAGCAACCTTGGTTTTGGATTACGTCAAGCAAGAATTTGAATTCGGGCTTCGAAAGCCAAGGATCCGGGAAAACCCTTCCCGAGAGAACTTTGACGCCGGTGGAAGAAGTTGAACGTTGGCATTTGGAAGAGGACGGAGCAGAGGAAGGCGGATCTGTACCAGCGGAGGCTTTTCTCTTGTGGGTCGAGGGTGATGGTGAGGGTTCCGAGTTTTTTCGGGTGGATGGGCGACGCACAATAGGTTTTTGGAGTGGTGGTTTAGAGGCGGTGGTCTTGGTGCGTTTTGTGGTTTTAGAAGGTGTTGTTGGGGGAGATGGGGTGGCGAGGGAGGTGACGGTGGTGGTGAAGGTGGTGGTGATGGTGGAGGTTTAGCTGAGGAAAAGGAGGGAGGGGTCGCCGGTGTGTCGGTTTTTTTCTTGAAAAACCGGCGAGTTGTTTTGCGTCCCATTCTTAGGGTTTGGTGTTTGGGAAGAAGAGAGAAGGGTTATTGTTTTGGGTTAGCGTGGGTTTAGGGGGTGGGCCGGATGGTTTGTAGTTTTAAGAAATGGATTTGAAATGGTTTGTTTAGTGGGGGTTTTGTGTTTAGCCTAAAGTCCACTATGCATTTTCAACTACCTTGCATATATATTTTTTTTTTTAAAGATTTTGAAATTTTTTTTGAAAGAGTTTTGTAATTTTGTCAAAGCAACATCAATAGATTTTTAAAAACGAGCTACTTTTAGGAGTCTTTTATGGAATTTTTCTGAAGCAACTAAGGTGTCAGTTATCAGGGCATCATCAATAGCCTTTTCAGGAGTCTTGGTTTATATAAAATTTCTGACTTAGTTTAGATAGAATCTTTCGAACTCATATAAGCATGTAAAGGGGGTCAATTAAGCATATAAAACAACTAAGTACCAGAAATCAATCCCAAAGCTACCCTAAGTTTTTCAAATCTTTCACGAGCAAGTGGTTTAGTGAAAATATCAGCTATTTGGTCCTCGGTACAAATAAATTCAAGGGCTATGTTACCTTTTTCTACATGATCACGTAAAAAATGATATCTAATTTCTATATGCTTAGTACGTGAATGTTGAACATGATTTTTTGATATGTTGATGGCACTTGTATTATCACACATAATAGGCACATTATCAATCATAACTCCGAAATCTCAAAGTTATTGTCTTACCCATAATACCTGTGCACAACATGATGCGGCTCCAACATATTCAGCTTCTGCAGTGGAAAGAGCCACAAAATTTTGCTTTTTAGATGCCCATGAGATTAAGCGAGGACGTAAGAAGGTGGCTATTCCAAAGGTACTCTTTCTATCTACTAAAAATCCTGCATAATCTGCATCAGAAAAACCAATCAAATCAAAATTTCCTCCTTCAGGATGCCATAGATATAAGTTATTAGTGCCTCTTAAATATCTAAGTATTCGTTTGACAGCTTTGAAGTGAGATTCTTTTGGACATGACTGAAATCTGGCACAGAGGCATACACTGTGTAGAATATCTGGCCGACTTGAAGTTAAATAGAGAAGAGAGCCTATCATACCTCTGTAGATTGTTTCATCTACTTTCTTACCATTTTCTTCCAGATCTAACTTAAGTGCAGTAGGTACAGGTGTAGGAAAAGTTTTTGAGTCCTCCATACCATACTTCTTCAATAGCTCCTTCACATATTTTTGTTGATGTATCATTATGCCATTCTCAAGTTGTTTGATTTGTAAACCTAGGAAGAAACTTAATTCCCCCATCATAGACATTTCAAATTCACTTTTCATTAGTTCAGTAAAATAATGACATAATTGATGTGTCTATTTTATATAGAATTTTACCCCCGTTCCCCATGAATTATTGGTATTAATTGCACTCTTCGGAGCCCTTTTTAGTACTAATGTATGTCTTGTAGTGTGTTTGTGCTTTCAAACTGATTATTGTAGGAACAAGCATATTTCAGTGCATTTCTTACTCTTTGGAACCACTGCAAGAGACGGGAAGTCATGACGCGTTGAGAGCCCAAAAACCTGGTAACCACCCGACCGGGCGACATCAGCCCCGGCTGGTCGGGCGAGTTTCACTTAGTCAAAAATCAGAGGCTGAAGTAATCCGAGAGAATTGCTCCCGCGCCCGACCGGGCGAAATCTGCCCGTGTCGGGCGAACTTTACTTAGCGCATTTTCAGAAAATTAAGCTGCCAGGCCATCTTTACATGCGGGCCCGACCGGGCGAAATCCGCCCGGGCGGTCGGGAGAGGCGAATGAAGAACTGCTGAAAAGCGCCCGGCCAGGCGCGACGAAGGAAAAGTAACACCTAACGACCGCCCGACCGGTCGGGCGAGACGATCTTTGAGCGTTTTAAGCACGTGTTGCGCCACTTTTACGAGACATATAAATACTATTTTCTTAGAATTAGAAATTACGCCTTATTATTAGAGAATACATTTTGACTACTTTTTAGAGAGCTTTGAGTGAACTCCATTGTTAAACATTCATTACTATGCTTTGATTCCTTCAAGTAAAGACTAAGTTTTCTTAATCTCTTCCTTCCTTCATTATTATCATGTCTTTTAATTTGTTCATTATTTGTTTTGTTATTTCAATTATGTGTGAGTAGTCTATTAATCTAGGGTTAAGTTAAACCCTAGCAATGATTTAATACATGAATTCCTCCATTAATCCCATGTTTATGTGATCAATTGTTCTTGTTTGATTGGATTGTTCTTATGCTCATTATCATACTAGGGATTGATGATTTTGATTTGACTCCATATATCTTGTTTTCAATGGGAATTGAATCTAAATGGTTTTGTTGATTCAATCAATGGTATGAATATCTCTATGGGAATAGTTAGATAGGATTGCTAGGAATTTAATTGTAATGCTATGCTTAATGTCTCTTTCTTGCATGATTCCACGGAAGTAGGTTTGATTGCTTGTTTAGAGTAGCCATTGGTACTCGGGAGAGGTTTTTGGTAGTTATAGGGTGCATTAGTCCACTTAAATCGTTGATTATGTTTATTTGGGATGGAAATTATTCATGTATTGGTCATGCTAGTGGTGATGCTTAATTCTAGATGTTTTAATTAATTGATTATACCTTGTGTGTTCCTAGTAATTGTCATAGTTTAGCATTAGTCTTAGTTCAACACCCTTTCTATCATTGTTTGTCACTCGTTTAGTTAATTTGAGTCAAGATACCTAGTGTTTGATACTGTCTGTCCCTGTGGATTCGACCCTGACTTGCCCTGCTACATAGTTAGGAAGTTAGTTACGTAATTACTTTTGATAGGTGCGTGACACGCCTACCAATAATAATTCTGTAGTTGCCCCGAAAATAATATCATCAACATAAATTTGCACAACTAATAATTCTTAGATTCCACCTTACTTTTCAGAAACAATGTTCTATCTACTGAACCTCGTTTAAAACCATTTTCCATTACAAAGATAGATAAGCGTTCATACCAAGCTCTAGGAGCTTACTTTAAACCATAAAGTGCTTTATCCAGTTTGAAACATGATTAGGAAAATTTTGATCAATGAAGCCAGGAGGTTGTTCAACATACACTGTTTCTTTCAAGTACTCGTTTAAGAACGCAGTTTTGACATCCATCTGAAAAAGTTTAATATTTTTAAAAGCTGCAAAGGATATCAAAATTCGAATAGCTTCTAAACGACCCGCAAGGGAAAATGTCTTGTCATAATCAATTACCTCTTGTTGGTTGAAACCTTAGCACACTAGTCTGGCTTTATTTCGAACAATCATCCCACTATCATCCAATTTGTTTCTAAAAACCCATTTTGTTCCAATAACTGATTGATGAGTGGGACGAGGTTCTAAATGCCAAACTTCGTTTCTCTTGAATTGATTCAGCTTATCCTGCATGGCCAAAATCCTATCAGGGTTAGTCAATGCAATTTTATAATTATTCGGTTCATTTTCAGATATAAAAGCATTGAAAACAAAAGTTATGAAGAGATGAGCGAGTTTGAATTCCCTTTGATATGTTCGTGAGTATTAAGTCAGTAGGGTGTGATCCTTGATGTTTCCACTTCTTTGGAGTGAAAGTTACGTTCTGTGGCACAATGCCATGCTCTGAGCGTTCAGTATTGTTTTCGCTTCCTTCAGCTTCTGTTGGTTCTTCCAACACTTCTTCTTCAGCAGTTTCAATTACTTCTTCTGCATCTTTTTCATGCTCGTCACAATTGTTGTTTTGTTCTTCAGATGTGCCATACACTGTGCGCTAGAAATTGTCTCAGTTTGTTTCTCGATGTGCTGGTTGTCTCGTGTCTCTTTAAGTAGTCTAATAAAGAAGTCTTAATCATCATCTACCTGCACATCTTGAGAATTTTTATCAGATTCATCAAATATGACATGAACACTCTCCTCCATATGCATTGTTCTTTTATTGTACACTTTATGTGCTTTGCTATGAGGAGAGTATCCAATAAACACTACTTGATCACTCCTTGGATCAAACTTACCCAAATTATCCTTGCCGGACATAATAAGTACATCCAAAACATCTTAAGTGAGATATATTTGGTTTCCTACCTTTGACAAGTTCTTATGGAGTTTTATTCAAGATGGATCGTACTTTAGTTCTATTATATATGTAGCATGCAGTACTTACTGCCTCGGCCCAAATATTTCTAGGTAAGCCACTATATAATAGCATGGTTCGAGACATGTCTTCTAAAGTACGATTCATCCTTTCTAAAACTCCATTCTGTTGTGGTGTCCTTGGTGCAGCGAAGTTATGATCAATTCCATTGTCATTGCAAAATTTCTCGAAATCTGTATTTTCAAACTCAGTGCCATGACCAGCCCGGACAGATAGTAGTTTACAATTTGTTTTATTTTGAACTTTTCGAATGTGAACTAGAAATACATCAAACGTTTCATCTTTTCCACCAAGGAATAAGGTCCATAACAAATCTAGAAAATCATCAACAAGCACTATACATATTTGCTACCACCTCTACTCCTTACACGCATTGGACCAAGAGATCCATTTGAATTAATTCCAAGGGTTTAGAGGTACTAACCAATGTTTTTGACTTAAAAGACGATCGAACATGTTTGCATCTAGCACATGCATTACAAATTGCTTCCCAATCAAAGTTTATGGATGGTAGGCCAACAACTAAATCCATTTTTCTTAATTTGTTAAGCAGTTTAGCACTAACATGTCCAAGTCTTTTATGCCAAAGTAGAGGATTATCTTGTAGAGCACTCATGCATGAAATTTTATCGTTAGGTAAGGTATTTAGGCAAGTTATGTAAACATTATTTAATCTCTTACCTTCCAATATTAATTCCCTAGTGTCCTCGTTCATGATTTTGCACACATTTTGCTTGAAATTCAACAACATTACCTCGATCACACAATTGTGATATACTTAACAAATTGTGCTTTAGTCTATTTACCAGCATTACATTCTCGATGGAGTGTGTTAGGGTTTTGCCGACGTTTCCTATTCCGATTATTTCTCCCTTTTTGTTGTCGCCAAATGTAACACACCCTCCGTTGTGGGCTACTAGTGAGAGGAATTGAGATTTATCACCAGTCATGTGTTTTTAGCAACCACTGTCCAGATACCATAGGTTGCTTCCTCTCACGTTTACTTGCAAAGGAATCACTTGTTAGTTTTAGGAACCCATATTTGGTTGGGTCCCCTTTTCTTTCGTTGAGCATCTACTATATCTTTCCTAACCCATATTTGAGTAACATGTTTAACATTCTTTGCAATTCGACTTTTTTCTTTTTGTTGCAGTCGTCAATTAGGTGACCATTATTTCCACAAAAGTTGCAAATTAGATATTCGGGTAGGTCCACGTATTTTCTCTTTCAAAAGTCTCTTTCGAAGGTTCTCGCACTGTGTCTGGCACTGTGTGGCTGATCAGTATATCCTAATCCAGTTTTGTTCATGTTGTTTGTGGTGCTAGTTAAGTAATTTAGAGCATTCAATCCATTATTCCATTTTTCATGCATCTTTCGAGCAATAAATAGTTGTGATTCCAGGAATTCGACTGATGTATTTAAATCACTATTTCTTTTTCTTGAAATCTCTAAGTCTCTTTTAACTTTGTCAAGTTCTTCACTTAACTTTGCATCACTAGGCAGCATTAGTGGAACAATCCTAGATTTTTGTCTTGAATTCTTAAGTTCAACCAACTCGTGATTTAATGTTTCAATTTGTTTTTCAAGACTCGATTTTTCAGCTTCGAATATCATTTACGATGTCATCAGCAAGAGGTTTTTCATGTTTTAGTGTGTTTATCTCTATGTCTTTCTCATCAATCCTTTTCATCAGTGTTTTATTTTCTTTCAATAAATCTTTATATTCCAGTTCTAATCCAACCTTTAGCTTGGTCAAGTTTTTTATTTCCTTTTTCATGATATCAAAGTTATCATTCATGTTTTCACAATCATCAATTACGTTTCCAAGCAAGGTGACAAGTTGATTCTTTGAAAGAAGATGAATTGAGGGTTTTAAGGATGTTAGGTTTACCTCACTGTCTTTGACCTCTTCGAGAGGGTTTGAACTTTTAGCCATCAAGCATAGATGTGAGTCGTCCGGGCACAGTGCCATCTTCAGTGTTGTCTGTACAGCATTCAAACATAGTTTGGCCTCGTGGCACTGTGCCACGCTCTGATCTTCGTCAGAATCCCGAATCTCCCCAGACTGCAGCAATCATAGCTTTCTTGAACTCTTTCTTTGACTGCTCTCGGTTTTCTTTAGGCTTTTCATCATCCCATAGAGGGCATTCTTTAATCTTGTGATCAAACTCACCACACTTGAAAGAACCAGAAATAGTAGCACTTTTCTTAGGGTTAGAAGTAGTGCCCTTACCTTTGAAGTTTCCACTTCTCCTGAAGTTGTTGCTCCTGTTCTTTTTTAGAAAATTTTGAACTTTCTAGTTAGAAACGCTACCTCTTCATCACTATCACTATCATCAGCTTCTACTTCAGTTTTTAAGGCCAACCCTTTATTCTTTTGTTCATTAGTTTTAGAATCTAAAACAAGTTCATGAGTCATTAATGAGCCAATAATGAGCCAATTAGTTGTTGTAGTGAGAGGTTGGTTAGATCTTTAGCCTCTTGAATAGCAGTGATTTTGGGAAGCCAATTATTTGTTAAACTTCATAACACTTTTCTAACTAAATCTTCTGAAGAATATATTTTTCCTAGAGATTGTAGTTCATTAGTTATTAGTGTGAATCTGGTAAACATCTCTTTAATAGATTCGTCCTTATTTATAGTGAACAATTCATATTGTTGGACTAGTAAATCTATCCTAGATTGTTTTACCTCATTCGTACCTTCATGGGCCAACTCCGGTGTGTCCCATATTTCCTTAGCAGTAGTACATGCCGAAATTCTCGAATATTCATCAGATCCAATTCCACATTGGAGAATACTCATAGCTTTCAAATTCTTTTCGGTTTTTGCATAGTCGACTGGGTTGTAGTCATCTTCATCCTCGTCGACCATCTTTCCTTCAGCATCTTTGACTTGGATAAGAATAGGTCCAATTCTTATAATTCTCCAGCACTCAAAATCTGCACCTTGAATGTAGATCCTCATCCTTGTCTTCCACCATCCGTAATCCTTTCCGTTGAAAGAGTCATCTTGCATATTCATGATTTCTATTCTCTAGAGATTAGTCTTACGAGAATAGCCTGCTCTGATACCACTTGTTGGAACACAAGGTCACACTCAAAAAGGGAGGGTTGAATTGAGTGGTGAAATCTAATCGATTTTCGCAAAATCTCTTTTATGGCACTGTGCCTGGCACTGTGCCCAACACTCGTAAATCACTGATTTGGATTTTTGCGAAAACTAAAACTAAAAGTATGTGAAATTTGATACGCAAACACAAGATATAACGTGGTTCAATCTCACCTCTGACATCTATGTCCACACGAAACAAAACTCTTTATTTCTTTGAATCCTAAAATATCAAACTCTTGATACAATAAGACTCCCTCACTACTAACCCTAGTAGTGCTAACCAACCCTTAACAAAGAGTTGTAACTCTCTATAATAGTGAAATTACAGAAAGAATGTTCCTCAAATGTGTGCTTCTTAGTCAAGCAATTAGAGGACAATTACAATCGTATAATAGTTACTTGAAACTGACTCACACAGTGCTATGCTCAGTGCCATAGGAAATTGTTTTCAGCTCTTAATATTTCAGATTTTTCTCTCTGAAAACGTGAGATTTTAAAGTGAATCATAAAACCCTTTTATAGTACATGACTTGGACGAAAATCCTTCAAAATATATTTATCTTTTACTCCCTAATTTAAGGGATAAAACTTTTCTTTTTAGAAAAACAAACTTTATCCTTTTTCATATTTATCTTTAATTCTAAAAGATAAGTTTTCCTTAAATCATTGTTTATCTTATATTTTGAATAACCAATAGATTTTCTTCTTATCTCAAATTCTTTTATCATCTAAAAATCATTTTTCGAAAATCTTATTTTATAAAACTACTTTGCACGTTTTAACAAAAACTCAGTTTTTATCAAAATCCGTTTTTGATCCCTCAGACTTAAGGGAAACCTTCGGCACGCTGAGGCGGTTCCGCATGATGTTGAACCCGAAGAAATGTGAATTTGGAGTGAAAGGGGGAAAGTGCCTCGGATACCTAGTGGATGAGAGAGGGATCAAGGCCAACCCTGAGAAGATCAAAGCAGGATTGGATATGATATTACCTTGGAACGTATGAGAGGTGCATCGCCTAACCGGCTGTGTGGCTGCCCTTGGAAGCTTCCTCTCCAGATCAACAGACAAAAGCTTATCTTTCTTTGAAGCTTTGAACAGAAAGGAGTTCACTTGGGATGACGAGGTCGAACAAGCTTTCGCCTCCCTCAAAATGCATCTATCAACCCTTTCCAAGCTAATATCACCCTTAACGGGGGAAACCATGTTCATTTACTTGGTTGTTTCAGAATACACGCTCAACGCTATTTTGGTAGCCGAAAGAGAAGAAAAGCAACACCCAGTCTACTTAAGTAGAGCAAGGTAGAAAATATAGTCTTTGCCCTTGTAATGGCGAGTTAGAAACTTAAACCACACTTTCAAGCTTACTAAATCGACGTCCTCACCAGTCAACCACTCAGGAAGTTGATTGAAAACATGAACCACTCTAGTCAGTAATTGGGCAGAACAGCTTGCAGAATTTGGGTTATGAGTATGAACCAAGAAGGGAAATCAAAGTACAGGCTTTGGCAGTTTTTATTACAGAGTATACCACCACCATTCCCCCGGTCGGTGAACAAGATGGTTGGGAGCTACAGGTTGACGAATCTTCCACCAAAATAAGGTGTGAAGCTGGTGTGCTCATCAAGCCACTGGTCGGGGAAAAGATGGAGTATGCCATCAAATTTGTATCCTTGGGATCTAACAATGAGGCCGAGTATGAAGCTCTCATCCTCGAATTTCAGTTATGCATCTTGGTAGGAGCCACGACAGTCAAAGCCAAATCCGACTCACAACTCATAGTGGGTCAGGTATCAGGCGAGTACGAAGCCAACGAAGACAACATGAGAATGTACTTGGCCAAAACCTAAGAAATCATAAAAAAGCTATCCTAGTTCAGCATCACTCACAAACCTAGGTCGGAAAATCAACAAGAAGATACCTTGGCTCGGATGACCAGTTCAGCAGAGGGATTAGCCCCTACGACCATTGTGTGGGAGGTACTATGTCAACTGAGCATCAACGCCATAAAATAACTGGTGTTGAATCGGACATCTACTTGGATGAAGAGGTGACCAAGTACTTGAAAGATGGGATACTACCTGAGGACCACAAGGAGGCCGAGCGAATCAATCACAAGTCAAGATGGTTCTTGTGGCACGAAGACTAGCTCTAGATAAAGTCCTTCACTCACCCTCTCCTCATCAAATGTATAACCCTCGAGGAAAGGGACTTTATTCTAAGGGAAATCCACCAAGGTGCATGTGAAAGTCACTTAGGGGGAAGGACCATAGCCGAAAAGCCCCTCAAAGCCGGCTATTACTAGCCTACCTCAAGTCGGACGCCAAGGGCTGGTCAAGAGATGCCCATCATGTCATATCCACTTAGACATTCCTAGAGCACCAAGCACTCCTTTGACAATAATGCAAGTAGTCCTTTCATTCTACAAATGGGGCATAGACCTCCTCGACCCTTACCCTCCAGCTTCTGGATAGCGGAGGTTCCTAATAGTCGTCATCAACTATTTCACCAAGTGGACATAAGCCGAGCCACTCTCCTCTATAATCGACAGGTAAGTCCAGGCCATTATATGAAGAAACATTATCACCAGGTTCGGCGTGCAACGACACTGATATCTAATAATGGGCGACAATTCAAAGCAGTCCCACTCAGGAATACTGCGCTCGCTTCGGAATACAGACCAAATTCTCAGCAGTATCAAGGCCGAAGACAAATGAACAAGTCAAGTCAGCCAATAACATAGTCCTCAAAGGAATCAAAAAAATCCTTAGAGGCTGCAAAAGAAGGAAGGGTTGATGACCTATCTGGGTCCTCTGATCGACATGTACCACCACGAAAGAAGCCACGGGGCACTCTCCATTCAACCTAGTATATAGAAGCGAAGCGGTCCTACCAGCGGAGGTCGACATCCCCTCAGCCTGAATGACCTTCTATAAATTTGAGAAAAACGAACAAGAAAAACCTGTACAAGTAAAGAGTCACCCGACAACTCAACCGACAAGTAAAGGCTAGGCCAATCTCGTTCAATGATTGGGTGGTTCGGAAGGTCGAAGCCACTGGACTCTCACACTTGAAAGGGAAGTTGGACACCAACCAGACGACCCATAAAAAGTGACGGAAGTAATCAAATCGGATACATTCCAACTGGAATCCCTAGAAGGTGTACCCCTAATCCCACCCTGGAACGTAGACAACCTCAAAAGATTCTACGTGTAATATTTGTTACTTGTAATAGGGGCATATATAACATATTGAGAGAAAAATGTAGTCATTCGACCTATTATGTAATGAGTCGGACTATAAGGCTTTGCTAGTCAGTATAGTTTGACGTTTGTTCAATTAATCAAAGACTTAACCAGTCGCAAGGACTTAACCAGTCAAAAAAATTCTCAATTTGTAATGACTTATCTAGTTAGAGAACATAACTTAAGTTTGTCGGATCGAATGACTTAACAAACAATTAACTTGACCAGTTAAGAAAAAGCAGAGAGTCAGTCGGACAAATCAAAAGAAAAATATTGCAAATTAAAAGCCAAAATGGAGCAAACCACGAGATTTCATTAAAGAGCCCAAGTGATTACAAAAAGGAAGCTATGACTAGATTGACAAGACATGACAGGCAAAGGAGAAAGCTAAGTACAAAGAGCACAAGCCTAAGAGCTAGGGGGAGGAGGAAGGTCGGACGCAGCATCATCATCCGCAGCGTCGTCGCCTTCGGCATCATCATTAGCATCATCATCGTCCTCACCCTCTTCATTTTCATCCAAGGCAATCTGGGCTCGGATCTCATCCGCCTCGGCGTCATAAGCGTCCTGGTACTTAGACCAAATCTCGTTCGATTCCACCAAGGGACAGGAATCGGCCAGCACGCCCCTCAGCCGCTCAAGGGCCTCGTCCTCACCCATTTTGTGGGACATATAACCAACCTCGGCATTATAGGCGTCGCAAGCTTGGGTGGTCTGCCAATGGGCGAACCATTGCTCTTCGAACCATTTGGCCATGTCCTCGGCCAATGCAAGGTTCGCGTCGGCCTCCTTCAACTTGAAGGTGACACTGCCCAAGTCTTGCACTGCCTTAGCCAACTTGGCTTCGTCATCACTCTTACCAATGAGGGCCTCGTCCTTAGACATGATAAAGTCTGCTTTGGCTTTTTCCCACTGGACTCGTTCTGCTTGGGTGCACTCTTGGTCTCTCTTGATGGCCCTCAAAGCATCGTCCCACTTCGACTCAGCAATTCGCTTCCCGTTCTCGGCTTGCAGGATTTTTGCCTCAGGTCTTCGACATCATCGTACAAGGCTCGTCGGTTCTCCGTCACATTTGACATTCGGATCGAAAACTACCAAAGAAAAGTGTAATTAGAATCGAAGCGAACATAACTTAAGGAAAAACAAAAGGGGAGCAGAAAGCTTATGTGAAGCCACGAGCGGTAGGGCTCGTTTGTCTTATGCTTCTCGAGAGTCGTGTTAAAGTGCTCTTAGTCAGTCTCTGTACAAAGGATGCCCAAGGCTTCCCTCACCCTCTCGTTCTTATCCATGCACTTGAACTCGATGAAAGGACAGGGACCGCCTCGGCTGTCTGATCCCTCATTGGTCACTGAGGAGAAGGGATAGAGGAGTATTGCCCGGGATGAAGTCGGAGGAGTGCAGAGAAAGAGCAGTGCCCTCACCCTGGAGTTTGACCCTAGGGATGTTGACCTCAATGGAAGGCGCCACCTTGGCCTTTTTGGCCGCCTCCTTCTCGACCCGAGCCTTGGCCAGGGCCTTCTCGGTCTGGGCCACTTTGTTAGTTGAGCTCTCCTTGCACTTTTTTGACTTTGGCTTAGTAGGGTCATAAAAATTCCAAAAGTTAGTTAAAAACCTCAAAGAAGTTGAAGTACAATAAAAGAAGGGGAGTAAGAAGAACATACCTTTGGAGCAACCAATATTTGTATGGTCTTGGCTCTAAGCTCGGCCTTAACCCGAGCCGCTTTCAACGCTACAGAGGTTAGTCACTCGGCCATTTCTAGGTTTGTTTAGAGGAAGTGCGCTAATGAGTAAGCTGCAAAAACAAAGAAAACGTTAGTCAGTACAAAAGTGATATACCATACACTGCCGACGAAAAATGGAACCCCCTCGGCCATTTACCCTTTGGGAAAGCCAATCTCAGAACCATGCTAGACAAGAAATGGTCATGTTTGAATAGATTGCAGTTGGGAATCCAGTTGGCTCCATAGAACTTCTCACCCCCATTAATGATCTTCGACTCGGTCTGATATAGCAAGCAACCAATGCCTCTTCTTCATTAAGAGGAGGTACTTGGAAGTTCAGTTTCAATCGTGGCTCAAACTCCAGTTGGACCGTCGGCATACGCCACTCGCCTCTATAGTAAACAAAAGCAAACTCCCTCCCTAATCCCTTTTGATTGGTGGGCATATTAGGCATTGTGCGGTACCCAGGTCGGACCTGGAAACACCACTAGCCCGAGCCATTCTCTCCAGCCATCATCTCAACCAACTTGTATATGTGCCTCCACAAAGTGAGGGTCGGCCTCACCTCTATTATCTCGTAGAGACACTGGAAAGCGAGAATACCTCCCCACGAATTCGGAGACACTTGGTTGATGGCCAAGTTATAATAATTTAAAAGCTCTTTGACGAAAGGCGTCAAAGGAAACCGAAGCCCCATATCCAACGATTTGAGATAGATGGCAGTGAGCAACGTGTGACGAGCCTTCGTTCGGACAAAATAAAAAGGTCCTTTATTTGATACTTTACGGTTGTGCCCCTAAGATCATCCTTCAAGGCCTTCAACACCTCGGGAAGGGAAAAGAAGGTATGCGGACCTCCTTCGGATCAAAGTCTGGGTACTCTGGTTGACCTGAAGTTAACACCTCGCCTTCTTCTCTGGGAATGGCGATCCTAACTACACCATCAGACAAGTACTTATCTAAGTAACTCCTCGAGGAGGGGAAGGCAAGGGACACCTCCCAAGGGTCGGTAATGATGCCCTCGGCCTAATCCTCCTGTACCAACGACGGAGAGCTCAAAAGGGAGACGACGTCGGGGACAGCCGAGGGGTTGAAGCAACTAATTAAAGTCGACACCAACATTATTCCTACCTCCGCACCTCCTCAGACAATCTTTAGGGAGATGAGGTCGGAGAGGTCACCGACTCGGACGAAACTCCAATTATTTATAAACAAGGGAGTCCGACAAAATTTATTGACAAGAAAGAAAAGAACCTAAAGAGGAAATCAAGAGTGTATCTTGTCGGACGAAGAACTTGGGAGGATTAAAACTTCAAAAGTTGAGAGAAATTGAATGATTTTGAGAGAGAATTTGAGGAAATGAGCAAATCATCCAAATTTCTCTCTCCTCTCTCGTATATATAGAATCACCTTAGGAGACGCGCAACGCAAACCTCCCCGCGTCACTTAATGGACCTTTTCTAGGCGTCCCAAATGGACCAACTCAACCCAAAAGTCCTGGTCCAAAGAAGGTGAAACGTCAAAAGTCCTCAACAACACCTATTTGGCTCAACCCTCAAGAGGGACCGTAAAATCCCAAGTATCCATGGGTGTCCTGTGGCATTTGGAGTCGGGTATACCGGCTCGGACGAGATAAACGCTTCCTCTTCATTTGACAAAAACGCAAGCATCAACACCCACTAGGACAACTTGGGGTTCGTTAGCCCCCCCATCCGAGTGGTCAGAACTTCTTGCCCGAGCCACATCCATACTCAGTCAAATATGACTAAGTATCAAGTGGCACCCACTCGGACAACATGGGGCACATTAACCCCTCATCCGAGTGGTGTCCGACCCACTCGGCTAAGGAGAGACCTCTCTACTTTGCCTAGTCGCTTCCATACTTAGCCAAATATGGCTAAATACGAAGTGATACCCACTCGGACAACATGGGCTCATTAGTCCCTCATCTATGTGGCGTCCAACCTACTCAGCCAAAGGGGCCCCTCTCTGCTTTACTGAGTCGCTTTCATACATAGCCAAATATGGCAAATTACCAAGTGGCACCGACTCGGACAACATGGGGATCATTATCCCCTCATCCGAGTGGCGTCAGACCCACTCGGCCAAGTAGGGACCCTATCTCCTTTGCCGAGTCGCTTCCATACTTAGCCAAATAAGGCTAAGTACGAAGTGGCACCCACTCAGACAGCATGCGGCTCATTAGCCCCTCATCCGAGTGGCGTCCGACCCGCTCGGCCAAGGAGAGACCCTCTCTCCTTTGCTGAGTTGCTTCCATACTTAGCCAAATATTGCTAAGTACCAAGGGGCACCCACTCGGACAACATAGGGCTCATTAGCTCCTCATCCAAGTGAAGTCTCACCCGCTCGGTCACGGGAGACCATATCTCCTATGCCGAGTCGCTTTCATACTTAGCCAAATATTGCTTAGTTACAAGTTGCACCCACTTGGACAACATAGGGCTCATTAGCCCCTCATCCGAGTGGCGTCCGTCCCACTCGGCCAAGGGGAGACCCTTTCTCCTCTACCAAGACACATCCATACTTAGCCAAATATGGCCAAGTACCTACAGATACCCACTCGATCATTTAGATACTCTCGCTCTCAATGAAAGATGACCTGGTCGGCTTTGACAAAACATGGCAAAGGGTGACCCGATCGGCCAAACAACATTCTCAAAGAAGAGGTGACTCGGTCGGCTACAACAATTCCCCAAGGAATATCTCCTATGCCGGTCCATAAAATTATCCTTTAGAGGAGGTGACTTGGCCAGTTATTGCTCCACCACGGACGGGCATAACTCAGTCAGACCTCAATGATCCCCATCCCTGGCATGGAGCTAATTGTTTGGGCTTCATAAATGGTCTGCCTAATACATATGCCATGTCATCAAGAATCACCAGATAGGTGGCATAGTGGGTCCCACCTGGGAAGCGACCTAGCTCCATGTCACCTACGGGACCGCAGATGGGCTTTGAAAGGCCATCGCCGGGAAAGGCAACACAACCATTGACGCCCCTAGAAACCCCATCCCATTCATATTGCGAATCTGGGAATTCACAATGCTATAAATACCAAGTGTCTCACTAATGAACAAGTATTGTAATTATCACCTAACAAATAGAGCATCTTTCTCTAGAATTTCTCTCTCTACCTCAATCATCAACTGATTTGAGCGTCGGATGGGTGATCCCGGAACAAACTCTGGGGTAGTCTAACTGTTTTCAGGTTTTTGGCTTACAGACAATGAATTCAGGAGAACGCTCTTAGGGCTCAATCCTATTCATCACATATCAGTGGTCCTTAATTTCATGACAAAAACACTTATGTTTTAATGAAGTTGGGTGTTTGAAATTATTTTGGACCCTGGAACTGGATATCTATTTCTTTAACATTAAATTTTTATTTTTTAAAGTTGCAAAGATTTATTTTGGTAGGAAGTTAAAGCCTAAGCAATTGAGAGAATTGGGCTTCATGTTTAAGTAGAATGAGGGGAGAGCGAAGAACATGAAGGAGAGAGAAAACATTTTGTATCAAATTTGGTAGGGAGTCAACAATTTAGGCTCCATTTGGTAGCACGTAAAACATTTTCTTGGAAATCTGTTTTCCTCTATTTTCAGTTTTACATTGTTTGGTTGGCAAAAGAGTGTAAAACCATTTTCCTCTGGGGTAAAATTACTCTCACAATTATGGAAAACCATTTTCTTTTCAAAATGAAGGAAAAACTGTTTTCCTTATCTCTCTTGTACATTCCTCTCACTACCTTCTTAATTTCCCTTTTATTTTTCTTTTGTTTCATCATTTTTCTTACATGGAACCAAACAACGAAAAACTAATTTTGAAATTGTGTTTTACATTATAAATTTTTTTCCATGAAAATCATTTTACACTAAAAATGTTTTACGCCCTACCAAATGGAGCCTTAGTGCTAACCAAGGATGTCTTAGCCTAGTGGTTAAGATTGAGGTGCTGTGATAGATAGATCACAGGTTCGAATCCCCCCTCCCCTTCTTTATACTTTGTACTGCCTTTGTGGCTCATATGGATCAAAAAAAATGGAGTTTTAGTGCAACCATGCAAGTGGTGGGGTGTTAAATCCTAAGCATTTGAGGGAATCGGGAAATTTCTATTTACAAATTATACTCTAGAAGAAGATGCCAGATGGGGTCGGGTTGGGAATTAGGAAATGTTGGTTGTTCACAAATGTAAATTTGTAAATGTAACCGAGGCAATTATGGCAAATGATGTAAGTTTATTGTAATTAATTAATATTCAAGTGGGCTCAAATTCTAGGCTTGGATGGTCTAAATGCTAGAAAATGATAGATAAACATTTAATTATATATAAAAAAAATAGAGAAATATTGGTACTATTTTGAGACAATCAAATATTAAATATTCTAAAAAAATTTAGGACAAAGGTTGTATTGGTGAGAGAGAAAAGGTATGCTACAAACCTTGTTTTTATTTACAATACATTCTTCTTATCATATTTGTATACTAGTATTTTTTGCACATTATGCGTGCGTGTCCTGTTAATTTTTTTGATTTTCTCAAGTAGTTATTAATCAGTGTTACAAAAAATTTGATTTGTAAATATATTTATAATTATTATTAATTTTTTAACTATATTTTTCTTAAATTAATGTTTCATTGATTTTTTTAGTTATTTGTTCATCATTATTCAAATATATTATCGAGACAAAGAAATATATAGTTGAAGAAAGTTTATGCTCAAATAAAGTGGAAAAATTTGTGTATCGGGTTCAATCGTTAAAAAGAGTTTGATTTACATAACTGAGATTACTGAAGAATAATAAACATTTAGGTTTTGCAATATTATGAGTATAACTATTAATATGAAATTCAAATTTTTATTTTTTCTTCTAATTGTGTCAATCAAGTTATATTGTCATTTTAATTTTTTAATAGAGTTTTTCACACATAGGTAAGAAGAGAAAATCATTCTCCTTAATTTAATATTCAATTGAAATTTCAAATTCAATTCTTTTATTAACATGTTCGATATATATGGCAAGTAAGAGGAAAAAAATGTTATTTAATATATATGACAAGTTAATTTCATTAGGGGTATATTAGACTTTTTAAGAGGGGACACCATCTTCCTCCCCTCTTCACTTATATAATAAAGACTAGCTTTCCACCCGTGCAAAAATGCACGGGAGGTTTTATGTAGAAATGGTTTGGAGCTGTATATAACGTACGACAACATTATTTTGTATATTAAGTAGTTGTTTTTATTTGAAATATATTGAATCCGTGATTATTTAGAATCCATGTATTTAAGATTAAAAGAATATAAAATGTAAAATTATATTTAATATACATAAAAATCCTTTGTTATAACATTTTAAACTTTAAAAATATTGTGATCGTGATATATACATTTATAATTACGTAAATGAAACAAAAAAACACATTAAACTGTGGGGGAATACTTTGTTTATAAATTTAAGATTTTAGGATGTTTCTCCTAAAATCATGATTTGAATAGTAGCTGATTGATTTCAAGTTTTCATAATCATATTGTGTATTAAAATAAATTTTAAAACCGGCTTATGACCCGTATGTTTAGTGATTGATGTAGCTAATATCATGATAAAACATGTGACCAACCAACTTTTTTTTTTTTTTTGCTAAGCAAAGGTTTGCTTTCTCTTAGTTGGTTTTAGGTTGTAACTGTTTGCTCTAATTAATATAATTACTTGCTTAGTAAAAAAAACTTTCTTAAAACAAAATAAGTTGAATGAAGAAGCTTTTGTTCTGCCTATCGTTTTATACAGAGGCTCATATAAAAACACAATACGCAGCACTACTGTCACTCGATCATGCAACAACTTTCACTCCTTTGTTATAACATTTTAAACTTTAAAAATATTGTGATCGTGATATATACATTTATAATTACGTAAATGAAACAAAAAAACACATTAAATTGTGGGGGAATACTTTGTTTATAAATTTAAGATTTTAGGATGTTTCTCCTAAAATCATGATTTGAATAGTAGCTGATTGATTTCAAGTTTTCATAATCATATTGTGTATTAAAAATAAATTTTAAAACCGGCTCATGACCCGTATGTTTAGTGATTGATGTAGCTAATGTCATGATAAAACATGTGACCAACCAACTTTTTTTTTTTTTTTGCTAAGCAAAGGTTTGCTTTCTCTTAGTTGGTTTTAGGTTGTAACTGTTTGCTCTAATTAATATAATTACTTGCTTAGTAAAAAAAACTTTCTTAAAACAAAATAAGTTGAATGAAGAAGCTTTTGTTCTGCCTATCGTTTTATACAGAGGCTCATATAAAAATACAATACGCAGCACTACTGTCACTCGATCATGCAACAACTTTCACTCCTTGCTTTCTGCAGTCCCGCTCAACTCCTCTCTCTTATTAAACTATCTTATTACAAATTTTTATTTTTTTTATGATATGATTATCCAAATTGTATTAAAAAACAATCTCAAAGTTTTATATAGCATGATTTTCATCAAAATGAATGGGGTTATCTCTAAATTTCTAAGTGAAAAAGTTAATTTAAATAGACAATCACTCAAGAAAATTATACAAATATGGCATATTTTTGTCTTGATTTGCCTTTTATTTCTTAATCACCATATGACCTGTGTTCTTTTCCATATTCTTTTCGATTTTTAGAATTGTATTGTAGAACAATTTCAAACTTCTATATTTACATTCCAACATACTCGTGAAAGAGGTGTATCTCGTAATTTTAGGTTGAAATATTTATTATGGCCTTGTGATTAAAAAATTTAGAATCTTGTAATGAGAATAGTTTAAAACTGGCTTACGACCCTTATGCTGCAATATTATGACTTGTGAATTATCTATAATTAGTAGTATGATTGTTCTTATTTTATTAGAACAGGCCTTATAAAAAATATTCTAAGTTTTAATTAGAGAGAAAACTTCAGCCTACGTGGCAAGACATGAAGCTTCCTCTGCTCTCTTCATCCTAATTTTTCCGGTCACCTCTTTGCTTTTGCCACGTGTCATCTTCATTTGAACCTATTGCTTTGCTTTACCACGTGGTAATTTTAATGTAAGGACAATAATATTACTTTAGGAAAGAATATGATGATATTACTTTAGGAAAGAATATCACTTCGGCCATCAGTTCAAGCAAATCGGTTTTATAGGTGCGATAATATTACTTTATTTAATTAGAAATTTTACTTTAGGAAAGAATATGATGATGAAGCAATAATCTATGCAAGCAAATCGGTTTTTTCAAGCAAATCAATTTATACACTATGTAGACCATGATGAGGCAATAATCCCATTATTTTATTCAAGCAAATCGGTTTTTTTTAATATTATTCTAAAAAAAACACAATCGATTATGGGTCCTATATAATACCGATATCAATTCTTTAACGGTCACTACAATACAATACATAAATCATCTCATTACTTAATAAGATTAAATTTTTTTTTGTTATAATAAGATTTTATAAATATAAAATTCTGAAAAATAAAGTAAAATTATAATAAATCAGATTTTTTTTTGTGAAACATGTTTTTATTTATTAAATCAGATTTTTATCTTTTAAAAAATAAAATTTTCAAAATCAGAATTTTTTTTTGTAAATCAGTTTTTCGTCCAAAAAAGAAAATTAGAGAGAAAAGAACATTCCGAAATTATAACTTGAGTTGGTTTTGGGAAAGGATTAGATTTATTACAGTTAGTGAGTGAGAAATATATTGAAAAAATCAAGATTGTAAGTTTTAACAGTTAGTGAAAATTAATTTAATATATTAGTAGTATAACTGTCATTTAGGAATTTATAATTGAGATTGAAATATGGATGAATGAACATTTTTATTTTCTGGACAATCAGTTTATATTAGGGTGTGATTACATGAACATCTTATATAATAACATTTTTTACCTTTATTTTCCCGCAACTATAATAACAATTCTTGGTGGGTGAATTTTGAATTTTAAATAAAAAACATTTAATTATATTTGACCGGTAGCTATAATTTAGGCAGTTGTTTAAAACTTCCACACTAATATCATTGTTTGATTTCAAGGTAGTTTTTTTTGGAAGGAAATTATCACGCCATGTGATATCAGATTTTTTGGATGTGAACACGTTATATAATAGAGTGTCGAATTTGGCGATGACACGTGGCAGATGTAGTAGTAGCATGACACGTAGGCGAAGTGAACATTGAATAATGCTGGCTTGACACGTAAGCAAAATGAACATTGTTTTATATATATATATATATATAGATATAATTCAAGGGACAAACTTTTGTTTTTTTTTGAACTACCTAAGGGACAAACTTTTAATTATGGATAAATAAACAACTTCACTTTAAAATTATTTTTTTAAAAAATAAATTGATTTATGCACACAAAATACTAAATACGTTATAGTTTGGTAAGATCAAAGTGATAATGACCTTCCTTAAAATAAAGTTTTTATGACCTAAATCTACGATACACGATGCATCCTTAAGCCACAGTATTGTTCCCTCTATGATACCTAGGGTTGTGAGCTAATGAGAATTATCTCCCGCCCCCAGTATTGAATAATGCGGTTTTTTCTTCTTATAAGATGATAAGTAAATTAAAAGAAACCGATGAACCAAACGAACTGAATAACTGTTAAAAATGCTTATCTATGACTTCAAGAGATATAGCATAATTTGTTCCTCTTTTACCATCCAAATATATGATAATGATTCATTTTTATAAACAGGAAGTATGTAGTCATGAAATGCCAATTCATGAAAGGTGCCAATTGCCGCATTTATTAAAAACCAATACATGGCAACAATTATGTAGATAGCTAATTCATACATGAATATACTTTTACATCCATGACATACAAATAAATTTAACATCGGAATTCTTTATAAATCATATATTTACCAAATTACATAAATAATTTCAAACAAAAATTTGCAGTTAAGACTTCGCAAATCTGAAGAAATCAATGGATTAACAAGATCACTTGGTAATGACATAAACAGCATAAATGATTCCAGGGAGGTAGCCAAAGAATGTGCACACCACGCAAATCCAGAACTCTGTCTACAAGTTAATTAGGCAAGTTTTAAAAAATTAATGGAGGCCAAGCTGACACTTTTAGCAAAGCAAATAATGGATAATATGGAAAAGGAAGTTCGTTCTGAGATATTTCTTTCCAGGGAATCAAAACAAAATGACGTTTTTTTTCACATGATGCATAAATCATGAGTGAAACATATTTTTCATATGAGTGCATTATGTTACAACATAATTTAGTGTGTAACATGCATAATGACATAGATTTTAACAAGAATGACATTGACTATACGATACTGCGATTCTACAATCTGCAATGACCTTTTGTATCCCGATCCTATTAGAATCCTAATCTCATAGGATCTTTCTATCCTACCAAACTACCAAAATTCACATGGTAAGATGATAACACGATTACACGATCCTATGATTCTATAATCCGCATCTCTCAATAATTACAAATAAATATTCTCCTATTTCATTTGGGTCACATGTTACTTCAATCTTAGAGTATTGAACTATTATCACATTCAGAAATGAAAAATGTCATCATTAATGTGTGTAAAGTTTTAACATGAGTCTTTTTACAATATTATAGCATAATTATCACTAATTTACCTTATGTTGTAGATTCTTACAATCCTAAAACTCGGTCTTATCAACTCGTACCTACCAAGGCATACGATTCAAAGTAGGATCCTAATCCTGAAAATATTTATGACATGAATCTCATATCATTCGAGTTTTTTCACCAAAGAAGTAGTGGTTTATGGGTTATTAAACCATAAATTATAATGTAATAGTTACACCCAACAATTTGTGTTTTCATATTTACATGTCATTCAAGTTTTTTGTATATTTCCTCTCTTTCTTTATTGTACCATTTTATTTTTGACACTATTCATCAATCAACTTTGTTAAGTTATCATTATTATATAAGAAATATATAATCGATGAGTCTTCTTAAATTCGTCCTATACACTCACTCTAACAGTATGAAGTCTTGGGCTTTGACTCTAGGAATAATTGGAGGATATGACAATTGTGATTTCCGTGTAGGGAGTACAAGTTTACAACCAGTTAGAGTCAGTGTATAGGACAATACATATAACCATGAATTCAACAAGTTTTAGTGAACCTTTCCTCTTAGTAGCGACATATTAAAGAGGGAATCCAGCTGAGTTTAGTTACTAGTACAGTATAGCTGCTAGTATTAAAAGCCCACTGTGTTAGTGGCCCAAACTCTCTTGTTTTTCAGTTTGTTGTATAGGCTTGTTGCCTCAGGTTGTTTGTCTTTTTGTCTGACACTTTTCTAGGGTTTTGTGTAGCCTACAAGGCACTACTTTCTAGGTTGATGCACCTGATATAAAAGGCTGCATTCATGTCCAAAAAGGCATGAGAGAATGAATGAAAAACCTAACGCTGAAAGAGAGGAAAAAATGTTTCTTGCCTATGCGCAGCAGCAGCAGCTAAGACAAATGAAAGAATTCATTTGTCTTCATGGTATCAGATCTTGAGGTTCGTTATTCTTAAAGAAACATTTTTTTTCAGTTTGTTTCATTGATTACTCGAAAAAAGGTGTCTTGTGTGTATTTATTTCATGCAGTAGATTCTTAAAGTTGCAAACTTTAGAAAGTTTTAACCATTCCTTAAAAGGTCTGAAACAATCCATCTAGTGTCTCGTTTTCTCCTGTTGTTTGTATGACCAGAAGAAAAAACAAAAACGAAACAATGACATCCTCTTCCCTAGATGTAACCAGTCCCCTTTACCTTCATCCCTCTAAAAATAGCAACTCTATTAGTGTAGAAAAACTCCAAGGTCCCTCCAACTACAGAGCTTGGAGGAGATCATTTGAGATATCCCTAGCCTCAAAAAGAAAGTTAGGCTTCATTACAGGAGTTGTTAAGAGAGATGGAACTGACAAGGTGAAGCAAGATCACTGGGATACCTGTAACAACATAATTATATCATAGTTGTTGGGAAACATGAGTGAACAGATCAAGAGGTATGTGATGTTTGTGACCAACTGTGGTCAAATTTGGAGGGAACTGGAGCAAAGGTACTCTGTCACTAATGGTTCCAGGAAGTACAAAATCAGAAAGGAAATCTATGAAACCAAACAGAACGGATGGCTGGTTTTTGAATATTACACTGATATGAAAACTTTGTGGGAAGAGCTGGAGAATTGGATGAATTTTTGCATTTTGCAATTAAATTTGATAGAATAAAATGTTCAACTAAGTGACTAACCCATAGAATATTGCAACACTACAATAACAACACAAAAGTAACTAAATCAGATCAACATATGTCCATATATTCAATAAAAATAATATTACAAACCCTAATTACAAAAATATATATAAAAAAATGAAAATAGATCTAATAAGGAAAAAAATTAAAAAAACGAAAAAGAAAAAAATAGAAATACAAAACTACATAAAATTAATATCGAAAATTAATTTAAGCCCTAATTACAAAAATATAAAAAAAAACATGAAAGCAGATCTAATTAGGAAAAAAAATTGAAAAAACGCAAATTTAAAAAATAGAAATACAGAGTACATAAAACATATCTCGACGAACAAACTCGACGAAGAACGACAGCGAATGGTGCGAAAGAACTCAACAAACTCGACGAAGCAGGGCGAACGACGGCGATGGTGCGAATGAACTCGACGAAGCGGGGGGAACGACGCGGGGAGAACGACGTGGGGAGAACGAAGTCGAGACGACGAAAGAGTGTCTCCACCACAAAACAGATTTGAGAGTCTCCACTACCACCATCGAAGATGAAGGGTGAGGGTCAAGGTGAGAGGACGAGGGTGAAGGGGAGTGGTGATCTGAGAGTGAGGGGCGGCGAGAGGAGAGAGGAGTAAGGGTCGGCGAGAGGAGTGAGAGCAGTGAGGGTCGGCGAGAGGAGTGAGAGCAATGAGGGTGAAAGAGAGAGGAGAGAGGAGTGAACCACTGTGAGTTGTGAGAGAGGAAATAAAACAAACCCTAACTGAGCATGCTTTTTATATATTTTTTTATGATATTGCTGCGATTTTGTTTAAGAACCGCAGCAATATATTAAAATATTATTTTTTTAATAATATTTTAATATATTGCTGCGGTTTTTTTATGTTTGGTCAAAAAGACCAATTTTGTCAAAAATTTTTCTATTATACTATATTGCTACGGTTTGTTGGTAGAAACCGCAGCAATATCTTTATTTTATATTTACCTTTTCTTTTAACGTGATATATTGCTGCATATGGGTAAAACCGCAGCAATACCACTGCAGCAATAAGCAATTATTCTACTAGTGAGCACAGGACAAATTGAAAAATTATTGAAGATGCTGCTCTCTTCAGGAAATGAGAATGAAGGAGGGTCAGATGATGAAATGGACCTTGCTTACTCTAATATGGTGAGTTGTTACTATGCAAAAATGGAAGAAAACAAGTGGATAATTGACAGTGGTGCATCACATCACATGACTGGAGATTTGAGTTGTCTTGTGAATATGAGAAGATGTAAGAGTGAGGCAAAAATTAACCTACCGACTGGTGAAACATCTAAAATCACTCATGTGGGAGATGTTGTATTAAAGAACAACTTGGTGTTGTGCAATGTGTTATATGTTCCTACATTTAAACACAACCTCCTCTCTGTGAGGAAGCTATCTCACAATGGTGAATGCAAAGCAACTTTTCACTCGAATTTTTGCATAATTCAGAACAACAAGAATCAAGAGTTAGTGGGAGTAGGGAAGGTGATGAAAGGCCTGTACTATCTCATTGATGAATCAGTGATTGATATTCTACATAACATGAAAGCAAAATTGCTCAAAGTGGGAGATAACAGTACATGTCATGCTCTGAATGCAACACAACTTGATGTGCCAGCTAGTATTGATCAAGGAAAGAAAATAAGTGTCACTTTTTTGTGGCACATGAGGTTAGGCCATACACCTCTGAGAAGAATTTCTCAAATAGATAGCCTCAAGGGGTTTAACAAAGATGAGTGTGACACATGTGTAGTGTGTCCCTTAGCTAAGTTCACTAGGCTCCCTTTTCCTGTAAGTGTTTCAAGGGCTAGTGCACCATTTGATATGATCCATATTGACACATGGGGGCCCTATAGGGTGAATTCTAAGAATCACCAGAGATTCTTCCTTACTCTGGTTGATGACAACATAAGGATGACTTGGATTCATCTGATGAGACACAAATCAGATGCATATGATGCTTTGGCTACCTTTGTTCAGATGGCCAAGACTCAGTTTGATAAAAAGGTGAAGTTGTGAGATCTGATAATGCAGTTGAACTAGATGACAAGCATTGCAGGCACATGTTTGATAAACTGGGGATAGTGCACCAAACCTCATGTGTAGACACACCTGAACATAATGGAAGGGTGGAAAGGAGACACAGAAACTTGTTAGAAATGGCTAGAGTCTGGAAGCTGCAAGCAGGAGTAGCAGCTCAATTCTAGGGAGACTGTGTGCTTGCTGCTGCACACATCACCAATAGACTTCCCACAACTGTCCTTGAGAATGTCTCTCCATATGAGGTACTCTATAAAACTAAACCCAATTATAACTTGCTGAAAACATTTGGATGTTTTGTTATTGCTTATAACCCTGACAAAAGTAGTGACAATTTAAATGTTAGAGGTGTGCCCTGCATTTTCTTAGGATACCCAACCTCTCAAAAAGGCTACAGAGTGTATAACTTGTTGAACCACACCACATTTGTTACAAGACACACCGAATTCTATGAGCATCTATTCCCATATCAAGTGTTCAAACAAATCTCCTAAGCCTATAATCCATTGTAGAAACCAGACTTCTAGAGAGTGGTATGATACTAAGATAGCTACCAATCCACACACCCAAACACTCAGTGATCATCAAGAGACTGAGGGTGAAAGATCCAGTGACCAAACTGAGCAGACTGACAGTGAGGTTGTACCTAATACCAACACTCAGCTTACAATAGAAACTAGAAAATCTTCTAGGACTCACAAGCCGCCCTCATGGTTGAGTGATTACAAGACTAACGTAGCTTGTATTGAAACACCTAAAAAAGCTGAAAAAACTATGAACATCCCAACTAGTAAGCAGTTCTGGAGTTTTGCTGCTAGGATTGGTTCACTATAAACAAGTAGTAAAAGATCCCAGGTGGGTCAAGGCAATTAATGAAGAGTTGGAGGCCCTTGAAATGAATAAAACCTGGAATATTACCAAGCTGCCACCAAGAAAAATTGCCATAGGATGCAAGTAGGTGTATAAGAACAAATACAACCCATATGGTACCTTAGAAAGACACAAAGCTAGGCTGGTGGTGTTGGGGAATAAGCAAAAGTATGGGCTAGATTATGTAGAGACTTTTACCCCTGTAGCCAAACTGGCAACAGTGAGATCTCTCTTTGCTATTGGTGCTATGCAAGATTGGTTTATACAGCAAATGGATGTTAAGAATGCATTTTTGCATGGTGACTTGCAGGAAACTGTCTACATGAAGTTGCCACAAGGTTACAAGTGTGAAGGAGATAGAATTTCTCTATGGGCTCAAGCAAGCCCCTAGACAGTCGTTTGCAAAACTCAGTTCAGCCTTGAAGGAAAATGGGTTTATTCAATCAAGATCTGATTACTCTTTGTTCACAAAGAGAGAGGGTGATGTTCTTTCTGCCATATTGGTGTATGTAGATAACCTCATCATTGCAGGAAACAATGAAGGTGCTATAGATGATGCTAAGGCCTTCCTCTCCACTCACTTTCATATGAAAGATATGGGGGATGTCAGTTACTTCTTAGGGATAGAAGTGGATAGAATCATAAAGGGATTTTCTTGTCTCAAAGAAAGTATGTGCAAGACCTGCTAAAAGAGTACAATCTTGAGAAATGCATAACTCTCAAGCTCCCTATGGATGCCCATGTTAAACTCACTCCAGAAACAGGCATTCCTCTTTAAACTCCTGAAATATATCAGAGTCTTATTGGGAAACTAATCTACTTGACTATAACAAGACCTGATATAGCTTTCAATGTCCATGTCTTGAGCAAGTTCATGCATTTCCCCACTTCAGCTCACTACCAGGAAGGTATGAGAGTGCTAAGATATCTAGCAAGTTCTACTCATCAAGGAATTCTCTTGGCAAGTCACTCCACGGCCCAACTCACTGCCTATTGTGATAGTGACTGGGCAGGCTGCTCTTCTACAAAGAGATCCACCTCTGGCTTTTGTATCTTACTTGGTGAATCCCCTATGTCCTGGAAGTCTAAAAGACAGTCAGTTGTTGCTAGGTCCACTGCTGAGGCAGATTATAGATCCATGGCTTTGACAATTTGTGAAGTAATGTGGCTAAGGCAGCTTCTGAAAGACTTAGGAATCAAGGATATTTGTTCTACTATTGTGAAATGTGACAATCAAGCAGCATTAGTTATAGCTGCTAACCCTGTGCACCATGAAAAAACTAAGTGCGTTGACATTGATTGTCCCTTCATAAGAGATAAAGCAACTGAAGAGATCATCACTCCTGTCCATGTCTCAAGCAAGCATCAACTAGCTGACATCTTCACCAAGATACTCAACACTGATCAACATCAGTTCCTTCTTCACAAGTTGGGAGTTTGCTCAAGTCCTGCACTCACAACTTGAGAGGGAGTATTAGAGAGGGAGTATTAAAGAGGGAGTCCAGCTGAGTTTGGTTACTAGTAGAGTATAGCTGCTAGTATTAAAAGCCCACTGTGTTAGTGGCCCAAACTCTCTTGTTTTTCAGTTTGTTGTATAGACTTATTCCCTCAGGTTGTTCGTCTTTTTGTGTGACACTTTCCTAGGGTTTTGTGTAGCTTACAAGGAACTACTTTCTAGGTTGATGCACCTGATATAAAAGGCTGCATTCATGTCCAAAAAGGCATGAGAGAATGAATGAAAAACCTAACGCTGAAAAAGAGGAAAAAATGTTTCTTGCTTATGCGCAGCAACAGCAGCTCATTTGTCTTCACGACAGTATGTCATTAGTGAGGTACAGAAAGTAAAAAAGGATCGCTTTGTTTTATTTATTTTATTATATAAAATTAATTTTATAGATAGATAAGATAAATGACTATGAAATTGGTACCTCTCAAAGCTTTGCAAGTCAAAATCATTGAGAATAATAAGAGAATGTTATTAGAATCCTTCACCCCTAGTGGGATTCTCCCATTACCTCATAATAATGAGGCCAAGCCATAAATACTCGACCAAATCTTACATCAATAATTCCTTCAAGCAAGAATATGTAAATACTTCACATAGAAAAGTTGTACAATCATTGTCTTAGTTTCTAACTGATCATATGCCAATAACCCTCATAATTATCACCTTTGAAAGGTTAATTAGTATTTTGGCCCGAGCGATGCACCAAGTAAGTTACAATTATTAAATATATTATTGATCTTCATTAATTTTATAATTGATGTTATTAGATTTATTTTCGTAATAATTTATTTAGTGCGAAATTGTTAAATGGACATTATAGCATGATAAGTTGGTTAGAAAAAACTTGAAAAGATTGGGGATAAAAAGAACAATTTTAATATAATTGGAGTAAAAGAATGTTATCACCTAATAAAAGAGTTAGAGATCAAAAAACACATGTTTATGTCTTTATAATTACATATAATTATAAGATTTAATTATGTTTTACTTTAAAACATTAAGTATTGAAATTTTGTAGTGGACTAGCGGTTAAACTCTCACATTTCAATTCAAATATTATGTGTTCGAATCCTAGTAACTACACACTGTTAATATTTTCAAATGAGATTACACAAATGTGTATTGGAAGCTTGAGAATAGTGCCACATGGCACTGTTCTTTTGATAGGAACGCCTATTAATGTATTCATAAAGATATTCAAGATTTAAGATATAATTGTAGTAGTCAAAAATAATTTCATTTACGCATGACATCGCCAACAAAAATAAAAAATTAGGCAGACATAAATAGGAATAATGTAATATAAAAATATATTTTGTTCCTCTATTTCTTAAGAAATACTTTCGCCATTTCACAATAAGTAAGACACTTTCCTTATTTGGCATATTCACAACAAATGTAACCAAACTATAAATGGTAAAAAAATTCATACTTATTACAATATTGCCATTATTAAATTATCATAACCACTCACCTAACAGACATTAATTTGTCACCTATCCACCTAAAAACAATTAATGATCTAACTTTTCCCTTCTTTTTTATCCCCCCACCAAACATCAACTTCTTTTAAACTCTTTCTCACATTCTCGATTCTTCTCAATTGTTCTTATTCCCCTCTCTCTCTCTCTCTCTATCTCTCTCTCTCCTCAATTGTTGAGAGTTCGCTGAAGAGCCCTAAATTCCAAATATCTATGTGCCTCTATTCTTCTAAGAATACTAAGGTTCCTTCCTCTCTCTTCAGCACAATTTCACTATGCTATTCTCTTTCTTAATCTTCATGAGAACTATAATTTTCACTCCTCTTCTGTCTATCACTCATTCTCTCAAGAACCCTAATTTTTTAGGCCTCTTCTTTGGGTAGAGATTGGGATTTTTTTACCCCATTCGGTTGTAGATATAAGATGGCCTATAATGATACATGCAAGTTATTTTTCGGAGAATCAGACATCAGATGCGAAGAAGGGTCTTGTTTGTTGACTAAGTTGGATCGCTATAACAACAACTCCTCTTATAATTCATCTTTGAACTTGGCTTATGTTCGCCAGAAGTCTGAGACACCGACTTTGAAGTTAAGGATGCCACAACTTCATTTCAGTTTCAAAGATGAAGCATCTGGTTCTAGGTTCACTATAAGGAAGAAAATAATTTCTGATGATTTAAGTCCCCTCAAATTTACTAATGATCGAGATAGTGATGATTTAGCTGCTAAGTTTGGTAAATCTAATGATGTTGCGGATGTGTTAAGTTCTTTATTCCAAAACCCTTTATAAAAGGATTCTCCAAAACAATGATGTTATGCTGTCCCCAATGATGAAATAATTTTCCTAAACTCTTGTCGTAGTTTTTTTTAAATTAATCTATGTGAATTCCTGTGTGTGGCTTTGAATTGTTGGTAGATCAATTAGGGATTGAGATGTGTGGCTTGAGATGTTGGAATTTACGCTGGTTGTCGTTGATGAACTTTGCATGTGCGTTAGGATTGTTGTTAATTGATTAGAGTTTCATAATATATGGCTTAAATGCTGGTATTTATGGGTCATTTTTGCTGTTTCTTGATGACCTTTAACTGTGAATTAAGATTGTTGTTAGTTGATTATGCTTTTAATTGATGTTAAGTGATTAGGGTTTTATAATATTTGGCTCAAATTATAGTATTTATGGACCATTTTTGTTACTTGTTGATAATACGTGTGCATCATCCTCAACATAGTCAACTCCATTCATATATGACTCCAAAAACACTAACTCATTAACAACAATGTCACCTTCCTGACGTTTTTATTGTTGTTCTTGAAGTTGCAGCAACTCCTCTTCACAAATTTCATAAAAATCCCCTACTACACTTGATAAAATCCACAGCTCGAAGCCCCCACATTCCTTAGCATCAAATTAATTACAGTGCTATGTGTGCTTGTGTTAGATTTTTTTTTAAAAGACCTATGTTTTGTGTGTGCAAGTGACTGTGCTCACTTGCTTGTCAATTTTATAAATTTCTAGTGTAAGTGTACGCTGGTGTGTGAACCAAAGTCGAAATGAGGAAAAAATTTCTATCAACAGTTGTATAAATAAGGCAGTATCGAAATTTTGATAAGACATGACCCAAAAGTCCCCTTTAAATGTGACAGTGAATAATAAATTTGAAAAGGTTAGCCAAAAGACAAATTTTGGTGCAGAAGTTAAGTTCCCTCCTTTTCTTGAGGTAAAAAATGAGTACACTAACTCTTAGTGACCCACGTGTTGTTGCTTCAAAATTCTAATCTATTAATATGTGGTCATAACTTTCTCTCTTTACCCTACTTGGTATATGTGTACTCTTTTTTATGTTTCACTTATTGTGAAATGGATGAAGTACATACAACAGATTTGACACACTTACCCATATATAATTTTGACTATCAGTATATATAATTACATATAATCAATAATTAATAAAAGGAAAAATTGTGAAATAATACCTTTTATAACACTGCTTTTCTGAGCTAGTACTACTTTAATATTTTAATTTTGGTACCTTTTCTCATTTCCAACTAAATTGGCCAAAATTCCGATATTGACTTCCTTTCTCACTCCAATTTTTGTGTTTTTTTCGTCTTCCAAATGCTTGTGACTTCACTCTTTTAGCTCCCCCCCCCCCCATTTTCACTCTTTATCTTCTTTGGTTCCCTTAAACCAACCTTGCCTCACTATGAGTAAATTCTTTCACATTCTCTACTCCCTCCTCTCAATCTCTCTCATCCTAGGCACTAGTTTATGCTACGCTAAGTCATCATTCTTGTGAAAAATTACTCATTTTTAACTTTTTTTGAACCACAAAGCACCAAATCTAGCAAAAGTAATTGAGAGAACATACTTTTGAAATCGGAGAAGAATTAAATTTGAATCTAATTTTCTTATAGTTGAATTGTCTTTGATGAGTGAGAATTTTGAGGAAGATGGAACAAAGTTTCTAGTTTTCGTAGAAGGGATGGATTTAAATGGGGGAGGAGGGTTAGTAGGGGCATGTGGGAGAGAGGATGTAAAACAAAGAATCTGCAACACACGCGCAGGGATTTGAAGGGAAAACAGACTCAATGTCGGAATCTTGACCAATTTGGCCGACAATTTTAGGAAAGGTGTTGAAATTAAAATATTAAAGTATTTAAAGGTATTAGTTGACAATATAAAACATAAAAGGTGCTAGTCCACAAACTCAGTGGTACAAAAGATACTATTTCACAAATTTTTCATTGTGACTAGAATGACAACAACAATTAGAAGAATGGCATATATTTTTTATAAATTAGTAACTAAATATGATCAAAGTCGATATCTACATTGTGTAAAAACTCAATATGATGCACTTATTAATTAGAAACAGAGATGCAGAATATAATAGTTTCGTAGCATAAAAAATAAGGTTAAGAAAACCTGTAGACTAAAATTCAATGTGTATAAAGAATGTATTTACACTAGTCAAGGCGTTGGAAAGTTTACCTCAATGCCAAACTTAAGGAAAACACCAAGAGGAGGTAAGATAATGGCCAAAATTATGTCAATGAAAGTTGAGTCAGACATTGTTGATTCAGTTGTTTTTGGCTAGAAAAGAGATGAGCTACAGATTTTTGGTCAGAACAGTAACACTAGCACAAACACAGCGGGAAAGAGAATGGAAAGGCTGTTTCTAAGGAGATAAGATCTTGGCCTCTTTATATAAAGCAATTATGCACTTACTAACCAATGAATTATATTCCACACACATAACAAACCAAAAAAAGAAAATATCTGTTTATTTTTTCTACGAGGGAAAAAAATATCTTCATGTGTAGTGGGTACTATAGCTGTATTTTATTTTTTATTGCTTTAGGATGGAGGAGACACTGATAATCTGATACACATGACATAGGCAATTTGATGGTTTAGTTTAGTGGTGTCAAAACATGTTATTGAACAGGTTTTGGATTGACTAATGCCGAATGAAGTCAAAATTCAGACAGGTTAAGTTTATGTTAGTCAGTGCATGCCCTAGGTTGGGATTTGTCGGCTTTGGTTCATCTAGGTTGGTCATATTTAAGTCACCGAATTACCGGGTGCTAGACAGGTCTGGGTCGACCCATTTGTAATTCGTTCCATTTTTGGATTCGATTCCCGTGGATAGTTTTTAGCAAGGTTTGCACATGTCGTATTTGAGTTTCATGTACGTTTGGGTCAAGTCAAGTTTGATCGGTTTGAATCGCTTATGATGTTGGTAGGCCCGACTCATACCCTGTTCAACCTGTTCAGCCGAACAAGGCCTCACAATCTTTGGGCCCGAATTTCATGATGATTTTTCGTTAAAAAAATTCAATTTATAGAAAAGTGGTAGAACAGTACACTTTCGAGTAGGTTGTACACTAGAAAGAAAAAGAAAAAAAAACGTTTCTTCTCCCGTACATCTTCCACCCAAAAGCCCATAAATTCTCTCTCCTCTACTTATTTAAAGTTTACAATAGTTTCCATGATTTTGTTCCATTTCTCCTACCTATACAAATATATCAAAAGGCGTGCATGTGTGACAATGTATACACGTCGTATGGCACCTCCACGCAATGTATACACGCCACGTGGCACATCTGTTACTCCACTAAAATTGTCCAATGTGTACACAAATGACAAGTCATGTCATGAACAAAAGTAAAATTAGCTTGCAACAAGATTTGAACACATGATATCTTGCAATTATATATGATACAATTACCATCTCAACCAACTTCTAATAATGTTTTAAGTATCCACATTATTATATTTGTACCTTTTAAATATTGAATTTTCCTTAAAATATTTTAATGGGAATGGGAAAAAATGCATATCAAATTTGTAAAACAATACCAACCTGGAGCAATGCCCGGACCCAAATACTAGTTAATGACTAAATTAAAGCTATTAATTATTCTCTTTCCTCAAGAAATCATCTCACTTTAAATCTATTTTTTCACAAAAATATGTTTTTTTTTTCATTCAATTTTCGGTCAATCTCATTTATTTGGGCTTATGCACTTATACTATACTATGTTATGTGTATGTATGTCGATTTTTTGTGGGTTTTTGTTAGTAATTTCCACTTTGACTTTTTAAAAAAACAAAAAAGGTTTTTTAATATATATTTTGAGTATTCTATTTCTCTTTGATTTATGGTAAAATTTTACAAATTTTTTCTGTTGTAATTGGTATTTGGTAGTTCTCGATCAATTATTTGAAGGGCCCAATTTTAGTGAGTAGCACATGGCCTCCATATGGAATGAGATAGCCCTGGATGTTGGTTCAATCATTGTAAAGCACAAGATCCATTCGCTATCCAACGTCAATTTGGTTTCGGTTTTAACTCCCGTTCGAGTCTTATATATATCATGTTGTTAACTTTTTTATCAACTAGCTAGTTATCAGTTATCATACAGTTTCAAGATCGAGTTATTATACATTTACTACTATAGAGTTTTTGATCAAGTTTGATTTTGTAATGGATTTTTGTAAACAAGTCATATTTTTAAAAGTATTAGGATCGACCATTATTTTTAGTTTCGATACAGTTAATTTTTGTCAGCTTATTTTTCGATATACCATATTAGTAAATCATTCGATCCATAGCAGCTAAACCCATAGGGACAGTAACTTTCAGTTTTTGTTTAGTCAGTTTCAGTTCTTGACACAAAGTTATATCGGTTATGCCCATTTATTTCAGTTCTTGTCGAACATCAGACCCGTACAGTTACTTTGAGTTCTTCCTAAAAAAATACACTGTAATATACGTTTATAAAAGTCACATCGGTAAATGTATACTTTTATTTATATTGTACTCCCTCTGTTTTTTTTTATCTTTCTCACTTTCCATTTACACATCTTCCAATGCACATTTTTGAACTTAAATATCTTTCATCATATATTAGTAAAAATTATAACGATTGAATATTAATAATGTACTAATTGAGACGAATCAAACAAGATCCCACATGACTATTGTTATGCTGTGTAAAACTAGCAAACTGATATCACACTCCCAAAGATGAGTTCTTAAAATTGGAGACTTGTGCAACAATGATTGATTCAAATCCCGAAGCAAACTCCTGACCAGCAACCTGCACAAAAAGGGACCCACCCTGGAGGTTTGGTTGGTATTTCCCCCTCCGAAGCTTAAGTCAGATGTCAGGGATGTAAAGGAACTTTTTAGAGAGAGAAAGTAGAGAGAGATAGAAGAATTTATGACAGAGTAGCAGTACTATGCTCTGAAAAACGTACCTTTCACCCTGAAATCAAGGACTATTTATACTGTTTGAAATGACTGCGGTGCCTTGATGTCACCCTAATTTGGGAGCATCTGATTGGCTAATCAAAGTAGTGGGACACGTGGCAGCCGTTAATTGGTCAGCACACCTCACTTTCATATAAAGGTGTAGATCATTTTTACTGGGCTGAAGTACAATTTTTGGGGCCAGAAGAATGACTTTTAGTACGCTTTCTTCAGAGAAACGTACTTTTAGGCCTGTCACCTTCAGGCCCTTTTGTACTTTTATTCCCCTGCATATATGCACATGTTAGGGCTCTGATGAGGACACGTGTCAGCGCAATAGCCGTTGATTTTTAGGCTACAACATTTGCCCCTTAAAAGAGGGAGTTATTATCTTCTAGGCGCCAAGACGGTTAATCTTCCTCTTTTAACCGACCTGGAACTGCCCTTCTCTTTTTCAAAAAAGAGGCGCCATTTTGCCGGTCTCCACAGGTCAACTCCTATGAATAACGGTTACTTTTACCGGATAAGGGGGTCATTTTCACCCCTCTATAAATATATTCCTTAGTCGCTCCTGGAATCATTTTAACATTGCTGAGAGATTTTCTAGAGAGAGAGACTGTGAATTTTTACTGAACTTTTAGAAAGAAGAACTACTCCCGTCCAAGCTCTTGCAATTGTTGTTTTGCTCGTCCGAGGTTTCAAGTCATCTTTGACGTCCGTCCGAACATTTCCCTACAGGTATTCCCTCATTCATCCTTTTTTGTATTTTCAAGCATATTTTAAGAAAATGGATTCGTCCTCTTCCTCAAACAATTCCGGCCGCTCAAGGGTTGGTGCTAACCCTAGAACAGAGGGCCTAACTTCCCCGGCATCTTCTAGAGTTGGTCCTATCTCGGCCGGACATGCATTCTTTTTCTTAGCCATGGACGGCAAAGTCAGACGACCCAGTCTTTACCTGTGCAGGGTAATCTGGCGCGCTCAAGCAGACGGCTCGTATCAGAAGAGGGTTACCATGCCGGCCTCTAGCTCAGAAAGAGAGGAATCAACTGGCCGAATTCCTGCTGAAGGAGAACGAGAGACCCAAAGTGCTCGTCCTGCTAACCAAACTCCTTCTCCTGAACTCGTCCAGGAGGAGCCCGAAAGACTTGGCTCCCCAGAGCCTAACCCGTCAAACCCAAGAACGGCCTCTGATGAATCAAATGAGGCCGAGAGCTCTTCTGCTGCTGGCAGTGGCTCAGACGATCCATCAACCACCTCTTCTGAGATTAGGAGGCGTCTGGGCCCATTGTCTGACCCTAGATATATTCTGGCCGAGTCTGGTTGGCTAGGACGAGTAGGTCGCCATTTAGACCACCTTTCTTCAGCCATACCCATGTCGGGGTATCGGTTTGTTCTTCCTGGCCGGGAGGACACTGTACTTAGTGCTCCTGCTGGCCATTTTGCTGTTTACCGTCTAGCTTTAGATGCCGGACTACGCTTTCCTCTTAATTTCTTTATTACTAGAATCATTTATTATTATAACATAGGACTCAACCAACTTGCCCCAAATTCATGGCAAAACATTCTAACCTTCATAGCCGTCTGCGAGCTTAAGGGCGTCCAGCCATCCATGGCGGCCTTCTCCCAAATACACTATGTCTCCAAAGTTCCAAAACTGTTAATGGGGCTTGGGTGAGCGTTTGCAATAGGCAAGGCTTTATGACGTCTTGGGACAAGACGTCCAAAATGCATGCTTGGAAAGCCGAATTTTTATTCGTCCAAGCTCCAAACGAAGCTGTGGCCAGACGTTACCCCTATGCCAGCCGGGGCGCCACCAATACTGGGCGAACTGCGTCCTTTCTGGAGCTGGAGGATAGCTCGGCTGAACACCTGGTGGAATACTTTAAAACCTCCGAGTATTCTATCAATGACGTCTCCTTTAGAGGTCCGTCCAACTGGATCCCTTTCAAGGAGATGTTCTACAATGACGACTTCTTGGTCGCGGCTGGGCTGAGGCCGGCCGCTGATAGAGGTATATCCTCCAAAAGTTCTAAGGGAAAAACTTCTTCGTCCTGTGTTCAGAAAATTGATATTCTTTCTTATGCAGATTCAGCCAAGGCCAGGTTGCGAAAATCTTGGAAAGGCGACATGAGTGCGTCCAAGTTTACAGAGTCCTTATGGAAGGAGTTCAGCAAGTCCGGCGCTGAAAAGAGAGCGGACACACTGGTACATATATATATATATTTTTTTTTTTTTTACGTCCCACTTTCATGGAGGGCAAACCGTCCTTACTGATTCAAGACGTTTTTCCTCCTCAAAGAGCAAACCGTCTTAGGTATTTTTGGACGCTTTGCTTTCGGAAAGCGCAAGTCGTCCGAATTTTATCTTTGACGCTTTGCTTCTTCGAAGAGCAAATCGTCTTGGGTGTTTTTGGACGCCTTGCCTTTGGAAGGAGCAAGTCGTCCGAAATCCACCTTTGACGTTTTGCCTCTTCGAAGAGGAAAGCGTCTTGACTGATTTTGGACGCTTTGCTTCAGCAAAGGGTAAGTCGTTTGAAACCCCTCTTTGACGCTTTGCCTCTTCAAAGAGGAAACCGTCTTGGGTGCTTTGGACGCTTTGCCCCTTCATGAGCAAGTCGTCTAAAATATTATCCGAATGCCTTGCACTCTTACTCTGTGTATAAAAACATATCTTCAGAACGAGTCTTAACTTGCATCTTTTTTCAGAAAAACGCCCCAACGTCCAAAGCGTTGGCAGAAAAGGCGGCCTCAAAGAAGAGGTCGGCCCCAGCCGGTGAGGTACCTCCTCCCAAAAAATCCAAAGGCTTCACAGCCAAAAAGAGGAAACCTGCTCGGCCTCCTCCAAAGGTGGTAATCAATATCCCGGCCGAGGATACTTCTCCGGCCGGTGAGGCCACTGAGGAGAGGAGCCTGATCCCCTACTCTGCAGCCGAGCATACTGAGCAACCAGAGGCCCTTGCTCAACTGGATGTATTCGAGCTGAAACCGGACACTTCTGTGGACGGGTCAGCTTTTTCCGGGCCGGTTGCCAAGTTGGTAAAACAGATGCCGGAAGCTTATAAGACGGCTTCCCTTTCTTCTGGTGATCCTATTACTCAAACTTTGTTAGGACCTTGCGCGTTGGCGGACGGCCAATGAGTCCCTCCAACCGTCAGACGGTCGTAATACCCATCAAATTACTGACAAGTCACTCTTTCAGATAAGGGAAAGGGCAAAGCTGAGGAGGCTCCAGCCGGCTCTCCGTCCTCTCTGATGACGAAGCTTCGGCCGCCTTTACGAGGATGAGCCGGCAAAAGGGAGAAGCTCAAGCTGGAGCTCTTCAAATGCTTCCCTGAGCCTTACATAAAGGGTTTAAGGGGAGCCTCTTCGGGGCATGTTGGCTACATGTCTCAGCTGGCTGCAGAGGTAAGCTTTTCTTTGGACGCCCTAATTCCATAGTTGAGATATTTATTAATTTTTCTAACATTCGGCCTGACTTTTATATCCTCCTTCCTCTTTCAGCTCTTTGCTCGCAGCATGATAACAGAAGACTGGGCGAAGGAGCTCAGAAAAGAAAACAAAAAGCTCGTCCGCGATGTGATGACGGCCGCTGACCATGCTCAGTTTGCTATGTCCGAGCAAGAGGTGTTGCATCAGCAAACCAAGATTGCTTTGGAAAAGCGGTCGGCCGAACTCGAATCTCAGATCAAAGTCTACCTTCTTCGACTGACGGAGATGTTAGACGAACGGGCATCTTGGAACGTGCCCTGACGGACGAGAGGAACTCAGTCATGACATGGCTGCGATTTCTACAAAGAGAACCTCGTCCTGAAGGTAAAGAACCAAGCCCTTCGTGCTGAGGTTGCGGACACGTTGCTGGCGCAAAGAGGCTATGAACACGTCATAGATACCTCAAAAGAATGGGCGGTGCAGGCTTTTGGCATGATGGCCGAGAGGAGGATATCCCCAGATATGCTCGTCGGCTGGAGTTCCAAGAAGCCTTGCAAAGGCCACCATATCTGGAGCAGACCTCCCGTCTTTGAAGAATCCTCTGAGGAGAAGAGGAGAAGACGATATGGAGGCCAGGACGAAGAGGACAATGATCCTCCTGCCGCCTAGTTTTTGTTGTATCTTGGCCGTGAGCCACTTGTACTTTTTTTTTTTTTAGATTAGATTGTAATCATCCTTTATATTTATGAAAAGCTATCTTTTTCAATCTCTTGTCTATGCTTTACTGTTTTTGACGCTTACATTACAATCCATATTTTACAAGTACAAAAGAACTCGTCATATATCTTCTGACGATCAATCACTCTTTTGGCGATTACATTAACCTTCATTAATGTCCAAGTATAAAAGTAATTCGTCAACATTTTTTACTGCCCAGTAGCTCTTTTCTGGACGTTCATCACCAGATGCTAAGCAAAGACTTGTTTTTAATTTTTGGGTTTCAAAAAACTCCAAGTATAAATTTGCTCGGCCAGAACCTGGGTATGTTCGTCATTGGACAAAGACTTAGTCAATTTATAAATTATGCCCCTATATGCCCCCCTTCTTGGACGAGAGTTTTATAACTTTTCTGTTCAAGAAGGAGTTAAGAAGATAATTTTTAAATAACTTGGACGTTTTTCTAAGAGTGTTGTAACTCGTCCATCTTTGTTAAATTATGAAATAACTTGTTCCTTTACTAAGGTTGTTATTTCGAAGTTTTGTGGCTGTTTGACGGAAAGTAGGACACCTTTACTAAGGCGTCCTAATCCTAGCCGACCTTGTTTGGAGGTGTTCAACTCTTTAAGTAAACCACCGGCCAAATCTTGCATATTTATCCATTTAAGGACGATAACATGTTCGGCCGACCTCCAATGAAAGGTGCATTGTCTTTTTGCTTTGTTAAATTTAATGACTTTGGACGATTGTAATAACTTTAAGCAAATAAATCAAACAAAGTCTAGAGGAGTAGAGCTGTATTATATGAAGTTTGCTTGACGAATAGTCAAGATACATGTATACATTCTACTTTTTCTTTGTAATGCATTAACAAAAGATTACAATTTAGCTGGATGCCCTAAACAAAGTATTTCTTCAAAGTGTCAGAATTCCACGTCCTAGGAATAGAACGTCCGTCCAATCCTTCTAGACGAAAGGTGCCATTCTGAACTACTTCGATTATCTTATAGGGTCCTTCCCAGTTAGGAGTAAGCTTGCCTAACTCTTTGGCTCGGCCGACCGCTTCCATTTTTCTTAGGACGAGGTCTCCCAGCTTTAACGGACGTCTTGCAACTCTTTTGTTGAAGTCTCTTGCCATTCTCAACTTGTATAGTTGCATCCTCAGCAAAGCGTGCCCCTGACTTCAGGAACTAATCCAGAGCCGTCCTAAAGCTGCCCAGTTAGCGTTTCTGATACATCATTACCTTAAAGTGGGTTCTTCAACCTCAATAGGAGGACGGCCTCAGAGCCATAAACCATCATAAAAGGAGTCTCTCCGTGGAATTCTTGGCCGTTGTCCTTATTGACCATAAGACCAGCTGCAATTCTTCTACCCAAAGCCCCTTAGCATTGTCCAACTTCTTTTTTATCCCGGCCGAAAGAATCTTGTTAAAAGCCTCCACTTGCCCATTAGCCTGTGGATGAGCTACTGCGGCAAAGTGAGCTTTGATCCCTTGGTCAGCCAACCATTGACGAAGCTTGGGTGTTTCAAATTGTGGCCCATTATCAAAGACGATCGACTGGGGCATCCAAACCTTGTAATCAAGTTCTTCCAGATGAACCCTTTGACGTCATTGGTGGTGATGCCCCTTAATGCTTCAGCTTCAACCCATTTTGTAAAGTAGTCCACAGCTACTATTACAAATTTCTTCTGGCCGGCAGCAATAGGAAAAGGCCCAAGATGTCCATCCCCCATTTAGCAAAGGGAAGAGGAAAGAGAATGGGGTCAAGTAATTGGACGGCTTTTGATAGATATTACCATGCTTTTGGCAACTATCACACTTCTTGGCATGGAGCAGTGCATCTTCTTTTAAGGACGGCCAAAATAGCCCGTCCTGAGAGCCCTTTCTGCCAAAGCTCTTCCTCCAATGTGAGAAGCACAAGCTCCCTCATGCAACTCCTTCAAAACGTCCAGACCTTCCTTTCGGCTGATGCACTTAGAAGAGGCCGATTATAGGATTTCTTGTATAGAGTCTCATTCCACAATTCAAACCACTTGTCCCTTGCTTTCACATACTTGGCTTCAATTGGATCAAGAGGCAGACGGCCAGTTTTCTTGAATTCAATGATTGGACTCATCCACTCATCCTCCGGCTGAGAAACAGCACTTCTCCGGCCTCAATGCTCTTGGCCGCCTTTACTTCCCAGAAGACTGTTCTAGGAACATCTCCTTCAGCCGAGCTGGCCAGTTTAGAGAGGGCATCAGCTTGATGGTTCTCTGATCTGGGCACCTGATCTAGGACGAACCCTTTAAAGACTTGATCTCTTCTTGACCAAATTCATATACTTGCTCATGGACGCTTCCTTGCATTCAAACTCACCATTGACTTGACTGACAACCAGCAGAGAGTCAGTTTTAGCTTCAATTTCCAAGGCCCCAGCCGCTTTGCACATTTTTATGCCGGCTAAGAGAGCTTCATACTCTGCTTCATTATTGGACGCCTGGAATTTGAACTTCATAGCATATTCAAACTTATCCCCTTCTGGAGATTGAAAAATGATTCCTGCCCCACATCCGTTAGCAGTTGAGGATCCGTCCACCATAAGGGTCCAATGACGCCTTCCTGCCGCCGGATCTTGGACGCTTTCTACGTAGGCCGAGTAAGCTCTACAATAAAATCAGCCAAAGCTTGGCCCTTGATTGCCTTTCTAGGCTCAAATGTTAAATCAAACATATTAAGCTCAACAGCCCATTTTAACATCCGGCCAGAGCATCCATCTTATGCAACATTGCCTAAGCGGCTGATCTGTTATACAAGAATGCTGTGGGCTAAGAAGTAAGGCCTTAACTTCCGGCTAGCCATCAACAAAGCCAGCCGAATTTCTCGTGGACGAATATCTGTTCTCAGCATCTTTCAGCACATGACTCACAAAGTAGACGGGTATCTGCACCGCGTCTCTTTCAGCCAAGAGGACTGCACTTACCGCGAAGGGATACAGCCAGGTATACATACAACTTCTCACCTTCGGCCGGACTGATCAACCTAGGCAGCTGCCGAAGATGATCTTTTACTTGCTGAAGCGCCACCTCAGCTTCTTCCGACCACTCAAACTTGGCATTCTTCTTGATAGTAGCAAAGAAATGGTGACATTTGTCTCCTGATTTTGAGAGAAACCGTCCAAGAGCAGCCAAACAGCCCGTCAACCTCTGAACTTCTTTGACCTTGGACGGCGAAGACATATTCATAATAGCTTGAATTTTTTCGGGATTTGCCTCAATCCCTCTCTGATCAACCAAGAATCCCAGAAATTTCCCAGCAACTACACCGAATACACATTTCTGCGGATTTAGTTTTAACTTAAATTTCCTCAAAGTGAGGAAGGTTCCCTAATCGTCCAGATGATCTTTCTTCTTTACTCTTGACGATCATGTCGTCGATATAGGCTTCCATATTTCGCCCAAGCTGGGCTGAAATACCGTATTAATGAGCCTCTGAAATGTGGCTGGCGCATTTCTTAGGCCGAAGGGCATCCTGAGCCATCCATACAATCCTTTCTCAGTAATGAAGGAAGTCTTATCTTGATCATCCGGCCACATAGGAATCTGGTGGAAGCCAGAATAGGCGTCCATAAACTTAGCAGGGCATGGCCGGCCGTTGAATCCACTAGACGATCAATTTTAGGCAATGGAAAGCTGTCCTTAGGACAAGCCTTGTTCAGATCCGTATAATCAACACACATTCTCCAAGTGCCATTCGGCTTTGGAACCATCACAACATTTGCTACCCAATCTGGGTAATATGTTTCCCGGATGAACTTAGACTTGAGCAGCTTTTGGACTTCTTCATCAACGGCCTTATTTCTGGCCGGCCCAGATGTCTCTTCTTCTGCCGAATAGGCTTTTGCCCCGGCTCAATGTTGAGCTTATGGACGGCCACTTCAGGGTCTATCCCAGGCATCTCTCTACAGCATAGGCAAACACATCTTCGAATTCTCGCAGCAACGCAACTAAGGCGTCCTGAATCTCTGATCTCAAAACTGACCAATTTTCAATGTCCTTTCCGGACGCTTCTGGATTTAAGCAAATCTCTACTGGACTTTCCACCGGTTCTGGACGTTCTAGTCCCAGACCCATTATAGCCATTATCTCAGATGAATGCTTTTCTTCTTTAATTGCCAAACACTTTCTCTTCTTGCTAGGCAAAAGCATGGACGGATTGCTTTCAAGAGGAGGCATTCTTGAACCTTCTCACTTCTTGCTTAAGCTCAAAATCTGGCCTTTACCTTCTTGGCCGAATCATCTCTTGACCTTTGGACACTCTGCCTTTCTTTCCAAGATGATGGTTTGAGTGTGGTGAGATAGCATTCTCTGCAGCTTGCTGATCTCCATAAAGGATCCAATCTTCCCCCATCACATTCAAACTTCATCAGCATTAAATGGGTCACAATGACGCCTTGATGTGATTTAAGGTAGGTCGTCCGAGAATGACATTATAAGCTGTCAAGTCTCGTACTACCAAAAATTTCACAAAAAGCGTTCTGGCCGCATCTTTTTCTCCAACCCTGACGGGCAATGTGACGGTTCCCATAGGGTGTATGACTCCTCCGCCAAAACCGATTATAGGATGATTGACTGGCATCAATCATTTTTGTCAAACTTTAAGCGAGACAAACAATCAGCACTGATTATATCAGTGGAGCTTCCTGTATCAATCAGAATCCGCCTAACCCTAAGGTTGGCAATCTTCATTTCCACCACTAATGGATCATCATGCGGCGTCCTTATCTTCCCTCGGTCCAGCTCGCTGACCACTATTTTTGGGAAAGGATCAGACTCGGCCTGGTTGTGAGCATAACCTGGCTGAGTTCCCTCAAATAGTTTTTGTGGCCACGATTTGTTGGACCTCCAGCCGCAAATCCTCCTGAGATAACCATTACTACATCATCATCCGTGCTATCTCCGTCCATTTTTCTTCCTGACGGTTATCCCTTTTCTGAAACTTCCTTCCTGACGAGGGAGGTAATTGTTCATTTTCCTTTTCGAGCCAACTCTTCTAGCGCTCGCTTCAAATGCTTGCATTCATTGGTTTCATGCCCACAATCTTTGTGAAAGTGACAATACTTGCTCTTGCTCTGTTACGGTAAGGCGTCTTCATTTCGGCCGGCGCCTTTAGCTCATGCTGATCTTTTATTTCCATCAAAATGGAATATTGATCTTTGTTGAACTCTATTGGTTCAGCTGAGGCCGCCGGCTCTGACCGCCTACTTCTCTTGGACGAGGTGGTCATAGAAGTCATTGCCCAAGTCTCAGCCTTTTGGGCGGATTCTTTTTTGGCTGAACAGCTTCTCAGCTTTCTTCACTTCTGGCTGTTTGCTTCAGCACAAACCTCTGTGGCATGATGAATGCTTCAGCCTCCCTCAATGCTTCCGTTAAAGTAGTGATTTTCTTCTTCACCAAATCAAACTTAAAACTTCCTGGTCTTAGGCCTCTGATGAAGGCGTCAAACGCCACACCTGCATTCAGATCTTGGATCTGCAATGCTTCTAGATTAATCTCTTCACATAACCTCTCAAGGCCTCCTTAGGACCTTGGATGACCTTTCCCAGGTGCATGCTTGTTTTTTGTTCCTGACGATTAGCCACAAAGTGACTGGTGAATAGAATGCTAAGTTCAGTAAAATTGTTCACTGAGTTAGGTGGCAAGTTGTTAAACCATTTTTGCGCTACTCCCTTCAAAGTAGCTGGAAAATTCTTACACCAAGTAGCATCGTCCACCCCTTGGACATACATCTGATGCTTGTAAGCTGATAGGTGATCGTCCGGATCAGTAGTTCCGTCAAAAGGTTCAATGGTTGGGAGCTTAACCTTTGGGAAAGGAGGGGACTCCATGATCCTGACCGAGAAAGGAGTGGCCAATTGATCTGGAGTGCCGCCACCTGCCCTCAATGGGTATGTGCTCCTGACGGTACTCTTTCAAAACCGGATTAGATGAGGTGTTAGCTAAGGCTTGACGCCTGTACACCATAGGCTGCAAAACTGTCTTCTCCTGCCTTGGCTGGAAAGCTGATGGCCACGGCTTCGCACCACTGTTCTGGACGGGAGCCTTAAGGACGGATCCTTCATATATGGCGTGGAGCCAGAGGCCGAACGCTGCTGCGCTGCCGCCCTCTTGGCCTCCAAGTACTCCCTGGCATCAGTCTCCATCATGTGACCAGTAGGAGGGATATTATCTGCTGGACGGACCACCAGTTTCCAGTCCATCTTCCTCCTAGAATCACTAACTGCTGGCTGCTTTCCTTTGGAAGGCGGCCTAGTCAACTCTGGCCGAGGTGGCCGACTAGGTCCTGGACGACCCTCCTGGGATCGCCCTTTGAGTGGCCAGCTGCCTCTCCTCCGGACTCATCTGAAAGAACAACATATTGTTCTTAATCTGCTCTTATAACAGCGGCCATTCTTGCCTGGAAGTCATTCAACACATTTTCCAAATGACCAGCTGTCACTGGACGGTCAGATTCTCTTGGATGACTGGAGTCAGTCCTACCCTCTGATGAACGGCAGCATGGCCCTGATCCCGTCCACGAGGTGGTCTCTCGTCATCAACGGTATCATCCACCTGAACTCTAAAACTTCTGTTCCTTGCAACATTCGATGAGTGACAGTCCGTCATTGTTGCGTCTCCCCACAGACGGCGCCAAATGTTATGCTGTGTAAAACTAGCAAACTTATATCACACTCCCAAAGATGAGGTTCTTATAATTGGAGACTTGTGCAACAATGATTGTTCAAATCCCGAAGCAAACTCCTGACCAGCAACCTGCAAAAAAGGGACCCACCCTGGAGGTTTGGGTGGTATTTCCCCCTCCGATGCTTAAGTCAGATGTCAGGGATGTAAAGGAACTTTTAGAGAGAGAAAGTAGAGAGAGAGAGAAGAATTTATGACAGAGTAACAGTACTATGCTCTGAAAAACGTACCTTTCACCCTGAAATCAAGGACTATTTATACTGTTTGAAATGAGCTGTGCCTTGATGTCACCCTAATTTGGGAGCATCTGATTGGCTAATCAAAGTAGTGGGACACGTGGCAGTCGTTAATTGGTCAGCACACCTCACTTTCATATAAAGGTGTAGATCATTTTTACTGGGCCTAAGTACAATTTTTGGGGCCAGAAGAAGGACTTTTAGTACGCTTTCTTCAGAGAAACGTACTTTTAGGCCTGTCACCTTCAGGCCCTTTTGTACTTTTATTCCCCTGCATATATGCCACATGTAGGGCTCTGATGAGGACACGTGTCAGCGCAATAGCCGTTGATTTTTAGGCTACAACAACTATATTTTTTCTTATAAATTGAGAAAAATTGAGAAGATTCTCTCTAAGTATGAATAGTGTCAAAATTCTAAGTGAGAACGATAAAAAAAAACAGAAGGAGTACTTGATTGATATTTCAAACCTCATTTATAAAAATAAAGTTTAAGATGAAGTTAAGTTCTAAATCCTAATTACTAACGATATTTTCTTAACTAGAAACATCTTATTGAATTGAAACAAGTTGTCATTATTAGACCAGATCAATAAATGTATAAACGTAAGTCGATAAGCTAATTTGAGATAACAATACTCGATTTAAGTTCATCATCTTTATGATGATAATATAAGTAGTAATCACTATCAACTCACGGATGTTCATATAAGTTATATTGTGACGCAATGAGTTCACTTAAATATATATAATCAAACTACTACATAATTGAGTGATAGTATTGTATACTTAATACTATAAGAAGTCTAGCTTAAGAAGTAAATGATAATTGAGTTGTATAACTAGTAATGTCTTTTAACATATTAACAAGAACTAAATCAACTAAATCTTATTGCTTATTAGCAATATGTTGATACGAAGTAAAATATCGTATACAATAAGGGTTGTTATAACTTATATCAGTTCACTAATGAAGTGAATATGAGCAAAAATTTGTATATATATTTTTTAAAACATTTTAAACAACAAAGTATGATTAATGTAAAATATAAAATTTGTATAATAAAGTGTAATCTTTTTATAGTTTTATCTATCCCGTTTATTATATATTGATAGTTATGTAATATCGAAAAAATAAGACATCATTTCAATCGATTAAAACTAACAAATGTATTAAACCTCATAAATACACCAATCAATATCAATATACAATTATAATATAGTTCACGTAATTATAAATAACTATAATCAACATTAATTGAGTAATTAATAGTTGTATAAGTAATATTTCAAGAAGTATAGTTTCATAAGCAATGACCATAAAGCAATATATTCACCTATTAGCATTTTCACTAATTACCTTTTAAAGATTCAATATAATTTTTCAATTATATATTTATATGATCAATTTATCTGTTTAATAATATGAATCTTTGTTATTCCTTGATTAATTTACCAATAAACGAGACAATGAGATATTTGATACAGGCACATATCGGTTAAATAAATGACTTAGATTATGAAAATTTTCATTACTACTATAAAAAATGATAATTATCATTGGAAAAGGGGTGATAAGGTATGAGATTTGGGGTTTAGGGATTTGGAGCATCGGATTTAGTTGCTTTGGATAATAATTTGGTAGGATTATTTGCTTTGTCAAATCAAATCCATATAATAAGCAAAATCTAAACCTTTAAATCATCACAATCAAGGGCACACAAGAAAATAACACAAAACACATGGATCATAAATATTAATAGTTGGATACAAGCTACAAAACAAACTGAACCATTAGATCATCCTTAATATACCACCTTCTTCCTCCTCTCTCTCCTCCAAATCCATCTTTCCCACCCAAAAGTCCCACTCTTTTCCTCTTTTCTCTCGTTGCTCCCTCCCTGCCGGAATTCGGCTATTTGTGACTACCACCATGCATGCCCTGCCGCTAGCATACATTCATTCTTTCAATCCTTTATCGTTGTTCTCTCTCTCTCTCTCTCTCCTCTCCCCTGCACCGTGCCACCACCACACCCACTCATAGCACACTCACTCAGGAAACCCAAGATTTCTCAAGATGTCTCAAACTTCGTTGGGAATGGCGGCCGGTGAATCGTCGGCAAACGTATTTTCCTTCATCTCCAAGGGGTGGATGGAGGTGAGAAATTTGGCCGACGTTGATCTTCCATTAATGAAGGATAGAACGAATACCTTCAAGGATTTGGTGTCTTCATTCAGTAGGGAGTTAGAGAAATCACCAGTTCTACGTTTTTATATTCATATCTGAATTCTGATATATTATCTTGTTTATTCGAGTCAACGGTCGTGGAATGGTTTGTTCCTAGCTAGTTTGTCATTTTTTTTTTCAGAATTCCTTAGTTTTTTTTGTAATTAGGGTTTTCGATTTTTTTTTTATGGGCGAGGGTCTGGTATATTTCATATCTTATTTCAATTTATTTGATTTTAGTTTTTTTAATTAAGGTTGTGGTTGGTTGTAATTAGACTAATTTTTTGTAATTAATCATAAATATAATCATATACTCGATCTGCTTGCGGTATTTTTATGTTGTATTTATTAATGTTTGTAACTTTTGGAAATGATTAGTAACTTATTCGCGCTTCCGAGATTCATTCAATGAAGTATAGGATTAAAATGGTTCAATTTCTTGATATGAGCCAAAAAAAAATTATTACGGTTGTTTTTGGGATTGTTTATTACAACTGTCTAAAATTTTGAGCTAACAATTGTTTTTGGGTTGCAAATTGTTGGGAGAATGTGAGTTTTAAGAAATGTTGTTAAGAATTTATTTCTCCATTATTTTGAGATCTATTGTTGAAATGATGGTGATATGATTTTTTTGATATGGTAGGCGGTGGTGCTACTGCTAAGATCTGGGTTGACGGAGGTGATGGCGGTGTCGTTTGGTTGGCGTAGCAGGTAGTAGTGGTGGTGGTGGGAGTGTAGTTGGGCTGGCAATGGTGGTGATAGGGCGTACAGTTGGGCTAACGATGGTGGCGGTAGGTGTGGAGTAGTTAATTTCTTTGTAATTTTTGTCTTTTGTTTGTTTTTTGGTGTTATTTTTCTGTAATTTTCATTTGATATTTAGTTAGTTAATATAGGTAATATGATTATTTTGGTTTGATTTGGATACCGATAAGTCTAATAGATTTATGTTTGATAGTTAATACTATTGTTTCATAATATATTAATTATCATTTACTTCTTTATAAATGTATAAATTGCAACATTTTTAAACATAATGTTATAAAAATATAAATTTCTTAGTACCAACTTATAAATACTAATGAATAAATGATATATTATATATTTAGTAAAAAATAAAAAAAAACATATCTAATTCATTTTTTAGATATAGAATAATAATTGGATCTTAGTAAATTTGTTGCATTTTGGTCATTGAAATAGGTTAGTTCGAAAAATTAGATCCCCGTCATTGACAGGCTAAAGTTGTATCACCTAATAAAAAATAACCTTAGGTCCACTAACTAGTAGTCAGGGAAGTCAGGATCGAATCCACATGGAGAAAGTTATATTATTATATCTAAACTCTAATATTATACTAACAAATTAAAATCAAATGAAGATGGTTGTGTTACTAAATTAAACAAATAACAGAATCAAACACGAAGGTACAGATCAATTAATAAAGCACCATGGTCATGGATCACTATGCATACGATTTGGGAAATTAGGGATGAATGACAACCACCTAATAAATCAATTTATCTAGGGCACATGTAATTTCTCTCGAACATTACCTCCCTTAAAGATCACCTAGCCGCTCTCGCATGATCAAGGGTCACTTTGCCTAATGGTTGAAAGCCTATACGACATCCCTCCTCTTGAAGCAGATTCAGTATCGCGATATTAGAAATATAAATCAGACCTAACTTACAAATCTAGCATGAACGATTCAACCACAAGAAACAATGAAAATACAAGGCAATTAGACTCATTTACAAATCTAGTATGAACGATTGTGAGTAGTTTCATAATCCTTGTTTCTTGGCTCCAAGTGTCAAATCTTCAGCTCTTCATTTGCTCAAGGGTCCCGGAAAGTGTCCTCGGGACCTTGGGACTTAGCATCAAACCTCTCCCCTCCAGTGTAGCGGTCAAATAACAGATAGAAAGTAGGGAATAGTTCCTTAAAACCTGCGATTCGACACAAAATAGCAAACCACAACTAGATGGAGAAAGTTAGTACAAAATGGCTCCTAAGAGCACCATAAGCATCCCTTTTAGCATATAAGTAGGGGAAAAAACTTTATATAAAATCATAACATCAAACTCCCCCAAGCGAAACCTTTGTCTGTCCCTAAGCAAAGCATAACATGAATATGAATATAATTGCTTCACCCCTCAAAATATGAAATTCAAACTCAAATATTTCAACTCAAAACCTTTCAAGTAATTAAAAGTCAAGTTCAGTTGCTGAATTCACCATGACCACCAATCACCTAAGCAAACAGTTAGACGTAGATGCCCTGCATAACATGCGAATCTTGAAAAGGTGCTCACCGAGGTGTCACTCCGCTCAATTTTGTGGCGAGCATAAAGTGTGCTCAATCGCTCATCAACCCAACAATAATATCCCTTCCCACTCACACTCTCATGTGTTTAGATAAGGTATAATATCTCTCATCCTAATCAAGTCGACTCGAATAACAAATTTAAACTTTAACTTTGACATATTGACTCTGTATTATTCTAATAAACAATCAAACACATGCTCAAAGGTCTTTTTCGGGGTAAAGGTATGGAAATTATTTAAGGAATGTGGTGGAAAAGCCAAAAAAAGGGGAGCAAAAAACACTAGTAGGACTAGATGTGGTCAAAACAACTCCCATGGCCTCTACAACATGACCAAGATAATAACCAACTTTGAATTTTTCGAACCAACCAACAATTGTCTCCTTTTCAGTATAGTTTTCAACAATTTTTCATGAATCATAATTTCTTGAAACATAATGAAAGCAAATCATGGAGACTTTTCATGTGTTATTTTTCTTTCTTTCACTTTACTTTGTATCAACAAAACACAATTTTCCAATCAACCACACAATATAGTATCAATCTAAAAAATTCTCCCCCAAGCTAGGCTTGGGACAATAATCATTGAAAAGGCTCAAGGCGTGTAATGTGGCTTAATATAGATCCAAAAAGTCATTAGGCTCAGCGGGGCTAGAAGGGAAAAGTGATTCATTTAATAACTCCGAGGATTGAAAAAATCAAAAAAATGAACGCCTCTATCACATCACATGTATGTCAAGATAAGAATGATACAAGGAACTAACACACAAGCATAGTCCAGACATAAATATACATCCGAAGCCTAGAATGAATCCTTACAATGTGACTAATTCAAGGATGTAGTTAAAGTAGGCGCTTTATCATTGAAATCTACTCAAGACCAAGGCAATCAGAGATCATATCACAACATTACAATCACAAATGCCCAACTATCCAGTATAATGAGTTAAATCATTTTTCAAAGCAAAGTTTGGGGCACAGGGAAACAATCAATCTATTCATATTCAACTTGTATTTTTGGTGTTTTTTCAGCAATATTTCATTTTTTTTCAAAGCAATTAAACTAACTTAACTAAAGTAAAAAGCACTAAAACTAACCTAAAAAGCAGTAAAAGTGATAGTAGTACTTACAGAAATCCTCCCCCAAACCGAACTTGGCGATGACCGTATTGTAACAAGGTTGAGGGACATGGATATCAGTCATCCATGAAGGTATCATCACCATCTTCATCCTCACCTCCACCACCCCTACTACTGGATCCTGACTAGCTGTAGCTCGGGTTCCAAGTATACCAAGAGGGGTGCACATCGTGTTCAGCAATCCGATGAAGGCAACAATACTCGTCATACATGGGATACCTAGCCAGGTGCTGATCATTGGTCAATGTATCGACACGCTGACTGATGCTCTAGAGCGCTGCAGAATTGGCATCAACCTGCTAGCTGATGCCCCAGATTGCCGCCATGTTGCCAGTAATGCCAGTCTCCATCCGCTGGAGCATGCTCATCATCTCATAAAAACCAAAATAAGGAGGAGCAGTAAAATATGGGGGAGGGTGAGAAACAGAAGTAGAGAGGATAATCTCGATATGGGGTGGGCGGTGGTGATATGTATGCTCGGGTATCTCTGGGATAGGGGTAGGAAAATCAATATTGACAATAGGAAGGTGGTAATGAGGTTGTCCAATTCTGATTGTTGCTAAAGCATTGGGCAAATCGATGGAGCGCATCTCGTTAATGCGCCACTGGTAGGTGTCCCCACTCCGATCTAACCAGTGGAGGCAAGCTAGGTAGACATAGTCCATTAGTGTAGGTCCTAGGGCCGGCTGGTAACGGGTATCATCGAAACCAGATTTCCCGGGTAAAAAGATTGACTAACCCCGATTCACTATAGTACGAGAGGTCAATGTGACATCGGCTCGCCGCTTAGAGAAGATGATGGTGATACGCTCCATTTGGAGTGCAACATGATGAGGTATGTTATGGTGAAAGCGGTGAAAGGTCCCTCGATGCATATAACTGCAATAATTCATCCCCCCGAATAAATTGTCCTTCTACCCACCCAAACAATGTTTTTGACATGAACCGTACCCAAATTTTGAAGATGGGTTGGTGGATAAATTTTGCGTGACAATGTTGGAGGGTGAAATCATTTTCGTCCCCCGACATAGGATGCAGAGTATTCTAGCAAACTTCGGGAGGGTTAGGCGGAAATCCTGGTTAAGTAGTCAATATGATACATATGTACGGGTCTGGTTCGGGGTTTGATGGCCGTTAGACTACTATAGAACTCATATACAAGTACGGGATATGTATTAACATGCATAGGAAAAGACGTTTCTATCCCGATTATTTTCATAAAATCCTTGAATTTGGAGGAAATGCCTAATTTTCTTAAAAAACTCAATGTCAAAAAAGTAATAGGACTCACCTCGCGCCCTTTCAGGCGCTGAAACCATTCCCGCTGCTCTTCTGTGGTGAAGATAACATCCGGGAAAGTGTCGTCCCCGGGGATGGCCGGTGGTGGTGGTTGTGATTGTGACCCGGTGTCGGATTTTTACCGCCTTGTAAACATGTTGCTTGGATGCCTAAAGATTGACACATTTCTGCTGACTTAAATGGTGGAAGAGGGAAGAAAGCTTTAACTTACTCACTTTCACTTTAATGGTGGAAAGGAGGAGGAAGAAGATAGAGGTGAGAGATAGAGTAAAAGAAAGTGAAGAGGATGGAATAAGAACTTGGTAGGATGTGATGAGGGAAGTAATTTGGTGAAGGTTTGAGGAGCTTGAATGGAGTGCTTCAATGGTGGAGGGTGATTTTTGGGGAAGAAGATGAGGGAATTTGGGGGTTAGGGTTTGAAGGAGAGAGAGACTGTGAGAGAAAGTGAGTGAAATCAACTTGATGAAAGTCGTCCGCTGCCTCAAACCCCATCGGGCGAAATGTTTCTCTATTAATCCGCCTAGTTTTGGTCTCAGGCCCGATCGGGCGCCCATCACCCGATGGAATCAGGGAGAATATTTTTTTCTGCAATTCCATATTTTGATTGCGGGCCTGATCGGGCGAGGTAGCCCGACATCATCGGGGTGTCTGCCTTTTTCTGTTTTGTCGATCGAATTTATGACGGAGATTCCACCCGATCGGGCGTCCTAATTTTTCCAGTTGTTTGGCTTTTCGTTGTGGGCCCGATCGCGCGGGGCCGCCTGATGGCGTCGGGCATATCCTAAATAAGTGATTGCCTCGATATTTTTGAGTTTTTTTTTTCAATTGATTTAACAATCCTGTACACATGTAGCTTTAAACCTATTATTAGTACCCTCTGATTCTCTCACCAAACCACACAAAATAGCAAAACTAAAAAAATAAAAAGAAGAAAAGAAAAGAAAAGAAAGAAATCAGGTTGCCTCATGATTAGCACTGGTTTATAAAGGTCCCTCACGACCATAATGCTTCATCCCTCAAGTAGAAGGGGATGGGGGTTGAAGATATAATTCCTCCACAGATCCAACAGGGATTCCTGTATGTCGCCCATTAACTTTGAACTTCTCACCTATTGTATTCATCACCTCAATGGAACCAAACTTGTTAGTGTTAGTGACAAAAAATGGATCAGACCACATAGACTTAAACTTACCAGGGAAATGTTTTAGTCTAGAGTTGTACAATAAAACCTTGTCACCAATAGAGAACTTTTTGCTCAAAATTTTCTTATCATGCCAGCTCTTAGTGCGCTCTTTGTAGTGACGCGAACTATCATAGGTATTCAATCGGAGTTAATCAAGCTCATTAATCTGCAATAGGCATTTTTCTCCTGCTAATTTAGCATCAAGGTTTATCTCCTTAACAACCCAAATCGCCTTATACTCTAGTTCGACAAGTAGGTGACATGAAACTAACATATTATATTATTTTTCATCATCAAAACTTAGCATGCACATGCACAACATCAGGCCAACAGAATTCCAGACCATTATCAGTATGCAGCCTTTTGATCTTCCTTTCAGCTTGATTTTCCACTAAAGCCTTCCACTGCTTGAAGTTCTTGAAAGCCTAACTATTATGCTTCATCATAATTACCCAAGTCATTCTTGAATAATCACTAATCATCGACACAAAATACTTGTGACCTCCAATAGATTAAAAGGATGTCACGTGGTGATGTCAGGGTGAGAGTGGAAATTCATATAGTACAATGATGTTTAATTGTAACGTTTTAAGATGGGGAACAGAAAAGAAATTGGGATTCAAAATAAAGGGTTTGGTCAGATTAATGACAAATTGATTGGGTAGATTAGACAAAAGTAGAGTAGAAGACGGGTTTAGAATTTTGGGCCTCAAAAGTGAAGTATGTCTCATTACTCTAAGAGAGATTATTTTGTAAAGGAGGGGTTTTCAGCACCTGATTGACTTTTGTCAATTGCAGAATTTCCCTTAGTAATATATTCTGAAAATTTCTGAGCAGTACTTTCATAAAAAGCACATGTCTTAGGCCTTGTTTGGTTGACAAAATAGATCATGGCACAACAAGAATCCGCCTTTTTAGTGTCTGAATTTAGCGTCCGACAATATAAGCGGACGGTATAATATTAGCATCCGATAAACGACAGATGCTAATTAGCGTCCGCTTTCTGAAATTTAGCGTCCGTTCATTAAAGCTGACGCTAATTAGCGTCCGTTTACTTAATATACCCTCCGAATGGCGGACGCTAAATAAGAGGTATAAATTAAAAAAAATACCTCCAGTCGACCAAAACCCACGCCTCTCTCTTCCTCACTCTCATCTCACGTTTCTCTCTCTTCCTCACTCTCATCTAACATTTTGGTGCCTCTCTTTCTTTCAGATCTCACGAAATCAGGTATTTCTACTCAGATTTAACTAATAAATTTGTTTTTTTTGTTTTGATTGTTGATTATGTAGTGTATTTTCTCGATTCTTTATTTTTTTAATTTATTTTGCGTTTTCTTGTTCTTGGTTTTTCGGTTTTTCCTAGATCTGAATTCCCTAAGATTTTTTAAATTTTTTGTTTTTCGATTTTTCTTTATATTTTTGAGTCTTCGGTATTGAGATTTTGTTTGTGTGTTTTTATTTTCGATTTGGTTATTCAATTTTTCAATTTCGCGATTTTGGGTTTTTTGTCTTTGTTTTTTGGGTTTTCATCTTTTGATTTTTTTGAGATTTTGAGTTGTTTCTTGTTTTATGAATGTTGTTTCCAGATCTGGTGTTTGGGCATGAATTTTCGTCTTTTTTGGAATTTTTGTTTTTTGGGCTGCTCTTCAAGATGAACACTCTTCTATCCTCAATCGCATCAACCAAGTCAAATCAATTGATAGGGGCGATAATAATAGTGTTGAGAAGGGTGATTTGAACATAAATAACATAATTATAAACTTTCAATAATGTGGTTATAATAATACTAGAGAAATGAGAAATATGCAAAATGAAGTAGTGAATACACTTTCTTATATTTGTGGAGGTTTAGTTAATGTTGAAGAGATTTTCTTTGCGATTGGGATGTCGATATGTGTGCAGTAGTTGATTCGTATGTTCTCCTCCTATGCGTATTGCGTGCTAAGGCTAGGTGATCTATTTGGGATTAGAAGCTAGCCCTGCTTCTCAACTCATTTAGGCAGCTATGTAGTTCTGTGCCACTTTGTCTCTTCTGTATCCTTCAATCTATCTACTTAAACTGTCAATCTTTGAGAAAATTATGAATCAAAGGAGCTTAATCTTCCTGTAGATTGAGGAAGGCAGAGTTAGTAGAGATGATGATGGTGAGGGGAATAATTTTTGAGGGTTGGCAAGCCTACTGACAAGGTTGAGAATTTTTATCATTGACTAAGGCTGCACTTGCACCATCTCGGAAATATTGTCATTTGTCAATAAAGTGGGACTCAAGGATGCAGCTGGAGTTTGAGCATTTTTCTTAATATCACTTGCCATTGAGAGTCAACTGAGAGGGAGGAAGAATATTTCTAACTTTTTAAAAATTGGTTTTATACTTAATTGTCTTGGATTTGAGTTTGCAAAATAGCTAAGTTGATATAATACCCATTGCTCATTTCTGACCTCGATTCTTCTGGAATCATCGCTTCTCACCTTCGCCGCCTATTCGGTGATGATCACTGATTTCTCATTTCTCTTCAATTTTATGAGAATCTGATTTTGCAATGTTAGGGTTTAGGTTTTATATGATGGTATATGATTGTGCTACCTCTTAGCTTAGATTTATAACACATATTGATTATTGACCTCCTCTTATTAAAGCACATGGCTACCTCTTAGCGTAGACTTATTATTATTATTAACAACTCTTTTCTCTCTCTTTCCTACTTAGATTGGACTTAGTACTACTACATTTTTCTGGGTATTTTTTAAATCTTCTTAATTAATTGAAATTAATTAACTTAATATAATTGTTTCTCTTAAATGGAAATTGAAGTTCCTATTAATTGTGCTGTCATCGAGTCATGCTTTGGACTTTGCTCAACCTTGTAAGCGACATGATTTTACATGTCTTAACCTTTTATTTCCTTTGAAACTTTATGTTCTGAATGTCTTAACCTTTTGCCACTGAAAATTGTCAACTGTAACCACTGGCCCTGTTTTTATCAGTGCGCAGGGTGTCTCCAGCATCACAAACTTGTTGACAACTTGGGGCTGGTGGTTGAATATGACTTCCGGAATGATGCTGACGAAGATTAGGATGAATATGATGAGTACTTATGCCCCTGTTTGATAACTTGGATGTTTCTTTACTTCTCAAACTACTATCAATAGGCAGATAAACTCTTTTGGTGAGTGTGTTTCTATGTCTTTCAATCATACAGTAAAAATCTTATATCTTGTAATACTAATGTATTTCTGAGGTTGAGATTGTTAAATGGAAATTGAAGTTCCTATTAATTGTGTTGTCATGGAATCCTTTCAATATACAGGATAATATGCAAAAAATGGGAATAGATTACCTAGAGGTATCACAAAACACACACTGCTGAGGCTGAAAACATGGCTCCTTTCGAGATTGTCTTTGGTGAGGAGGCCTGCTATGCTCCCATATCTCTTACTTGTGATGTGTGCTAACATCACTTTTAAAGTTTGTGAAAACACAATCATACCTCTGTCTAAATTTTGGCTGGGTGATGGGGGGTTGGGTGGTGGGTCGGGTTGGGGTTGGGGAAAAATAGGTTCCAGATTTATTAGTTATTCTTTAATTCTTGTTAATAATTGTTTTTTTCTGGTTAATTTCATTAATTTCTTTGTTTTTGTTGATTTGCAGGGTTATCAGATTTGCGTTTGAGTTCAAATTTTTGTTGTGGAGTTTAAAGTGTACATGTAATTATATGAGATTTGTATTAGATTTTGTTCTAAGTGTACTAGAATTTAGTTCTAGAATTATTTTTTTACTTGTATCTACGTTCATTGTCAATAATAATTGAATTGATTAATTTGTTTGCCTTAATAAAAGAATTATGGTATTTGCATCATTTCATATCTTATTACTGCGTCTAACGGTCGCTAATCAGCGACTGATCTGGCGGTTGCTAATTAGCGTCTGCTCTAGGCGGTTGCTAATTAGCGACTTAATATGATGCGGTCGCTAAATTCGAACTTTCGGACGCTAAATATTTAGGCGGACGCTATTTGTTGAATTAGCGACCAAGGGTTTTGCATCAGCTGTTTAGCGTCCGTCGGCGGACGCTAATATATTTAGCGTCCGATTCCGTGTTTTTTGCGTCCGATTTTTGCGGACGCTAAAGGCTGACATTCTTGTTGTGTGGGAAGTGCAAATTCGTAGGAAGTGAAAATATATGAAGTTGTTTGGTTGACAAAACCATGGGAATTTACACTTCCTAGGAAGTTCTACTTCCTCCAAAATGGAGGAAGTTACTTACCTAGGTCCCCCTAGGTGAAGTTCTACTTCCGATTACCAACCTTACACAATTTTACACTTCCTAGGAATTTTAAATACATGGAAAAAATAATTTCCTAAGAAGTATGACTTCCCATATACAACCAAACAAGGCCTTAAACTCTTCACCATCCTTATATTACACGATCCTTGCTTGTGTCACTTTGCTTGCAATTTACGGAGGTGCGCTTACTTTTATCATCTTCGAGAACTGTCTTCTACTCCATGCCGATGAGTAATCCATTGAAATTAAACTTCTCTCACACACTTTTTTTTTTAGAAAAAAGAACCTTCTCTAGCTACAAGCTCCGCTAAGACTGTTCTAAATATTGTGTGTACATTTACATTACTTTTCTTACCATATTTTCAATTCTATTAATTTTGTTCATCGACGTCTATAATTTGCTTCCATTACACACTCACAAGTCACAATCCTACCAAAAGGAAATTGTGAACTCCATTATCATTATTATCCTTTCTAAAATAATGTCAGATTTTTCAAATCATAATTTTTTAAAGGTAATGCAAACTCAAAGGATTGATGTTTCCTCCCACGTCTTAATTGTAGGATAGGAGACTCGGAGTTGACATGCAAATACTTTGCTACTATGATAGTAATATAATTACTGCCATATGCTTCTTCCTTCTTTTTTTTTGTGTGAACAGTGTGATATGCATTACAAGGAAGGTGAAAAAAAAATAAACTTTGGATTGATCAAGGGTTATTAGAAAGATCCAAGTTAAACAACTTTAGACTTCGAATCTGCATATTTTTAACAGAGGAAAAACAAGTACACTAGGAGGAACACAGGCGAAATTAATAAAAATGTTGAAATACATTAAGAAACAGAATGTAGTAGTAAACATCTAATAGATGAACCAATAAATTATCAAAGGCTGATCTACGAAAAATATCTGCGCACGAGCTTCGCAAATTTGAAGAAATCAATGGATCAACATGATCACTTGGTAATGGCATAAACAGCATAAATGATTCCAGGAAGGTAGCCAAAGAATGTCAGCACTAGGCAGATCCAGAACTCAACCTGCAAATCATTTAGGCAAGTTAAACTTAGTAAAAGTTTAAAATTCAAAATTCGACAATTTTGAAGCCGACCTTAACACTATAGCCTTTTCACTTAAATAGTGTTTTACTGGACTTTTTTTTATCTCCAAAATCCATCTTCAAACAACTACGAAATCAGACGTTTTAATATACATATGAATTTAAAAGGTGCGATATGATTATTATTTTCATTATATATTGAAAAGAATAGACAATTAAAATTTTAAAATCTTAACCCAAAAAATTAATAGGTACTGTATAAAAGTTACACTTCTAACTATCAAAAAGTATTAAAAGAGACGCTCTAATTTTAATATAAAATTAGACTCAATCACTGAATGGATTAAACTAGTTAACGAAAGAAATTAACTTAGGCCTCGTTTGGTTCACAAGGGAAGTAATTTCCCATGTGAATTTACATTTCATGGGAAATTCTTTCCCTTGTTAATTTCTTAGGAATTAGACAAAATTGTTTGGTTGACACTATAGGAAATTGCATTTCCTAGGAAATTACTCACCAAGGGGGGGCTTGGTGAGTGATTTCTTATGTTTCATGGGAAATTCTATTTCCCTTGGAATTTGTATTTCCTATGCTTCTCCTATTTCCCTCCAACCTAACACAACACCCATAATGTATTTCCAAGGGAAATAGCTTCCAACCAAACAACACCCTAGCAGGGGCGGATCTAGCGTGGGTTCAGACAGTGGGTTCCCACGAAATTTAAAAAAAAAAAATCTGTCAAAAAATTTAAAAAAAAAATAGAATATATATTAAATACATTTCGCGTGCTATTATATAAGTTTAGTAGAATTTGGCTTAGTGGTCCGCGAACTCGCGTGTGTGGTCAGGCGTCTCTTCGACGTAGGTTCGAGGATATCAAGCAACATTTTGATTCTTTTCTTTTTTATGTTTCCCCGATTTTTAGCAGGTAGTACGTAGTAGGGTATTTTTTGTCTTGTTTATGTAGCTTCTTCACTTGAAGCTGGGTAAGTAACTTTTTTTTTTTTTTTTTTACAAATTGGATTATTAGAATGGTTGATAAATTAAAATTATTAAATTCCCATGAGATTGATTTGGTGGACCATAAACGAATAAATATTTGTTAGTAGGTAGTGTTGTATGTGCTAATGTTAATTTAAACCACAAAAGCTATTTCCTTAGTTATCGGTTATAATTCTATAATTTAATTGATGTATAATATATTTTGATCAATTTAATATGGAGTTTTTTGTGGGGATATACCAAGGTAGTAGGACATTTTGTGAGGATATACCTCACTAATTTTTTTTGTGGGGATATACCAACCTAAATTTAAGTTTTGTTAAGAGGTACAAAAAACATTATTTTCGGCGAGAAAGTCAAATTTTCGGCCTTTGACTTGTTTAATTACTCTTTGTATAGTGTGTAATATTCAATTGCTTCAGTTACCTTCATTTTCCTCCAACTTCTTGACTGTCACTTTCTGGCTCACTCGCGAGTTCCTATTAAGTCAAAGGCCGAAAATTTGACTTCCGTGCTGGTAATAGGATTTTTGGTATCTTTTAATAGAACTTAAATTTAGGTTAATATATATCATAAAAAAATTAGTGAGAGATATATCCCCATAAAATGCCATATTATCCAGATATATCCCCGCAAAAACCTCTTTAATATGGTCTTCTTTTTGTTTAATACGTCATTGGTTCCGAACCCACGTAAGTGAAATTCTGGATCCGCCACTGCACCCTAGTCACTATTGGGCTAATTCTTTTTTTAATATTAAACTTATCATTGCCTAATTTTAATTTAAAAGTATGCGATCTTTTACAAAACAAACTCTCTACCTATTAATTAGTACTATGTAAAAGTTAGACTTCTATGCTTTCAAAAAAAAAAAGTTAAAGACTTCTAGCTCATTAACAAATTCTTCCTAGAAGTCATTTCACTGACTAGTTGGTTGACTAAAATACCTAATCGTCTAACAACTAAGTAGAAAATGTGACTAATCAGAACTCCAAATTGCTGTCTCTACGTTTATGTTTCCTTCGCAAAAGACAAAATCCAATAATATTTCTCATATCTGCCTTATCAACCTCCTACACCAGCATGAGAATCCAACTACTTGATAAGCACTTACAACCTTTCTCTTCTAAGAAAATCATTTGCATTTAGCACTATTTTCATCTAACAAATTTACCCTTCAAAATTTTTAATTGCAAAAGTACAAATTATAAAAAGTTAATATTGTAAATAAATTGATACATTTAATAAGATTTTACCCGCGAATTTATTCGCAAAATATAGAGAATTTGACTTTGAAAATCGAAATGAAATTTTTGAAAGAGACGTAGAAGGTAATAGTAATATACTAATAATTATGCAAAATATAAAACATGTGAGCATGATTTTACTATTATTGCAGATCAGATATATTATATATAATTTATTACTTCAGCCTTTTTTTTGTTTTATTACATGAAGTACTTCAATATTTTCTTATGGCAAAAATATTTACATACTTCATCCAAAATTATAACAATTCTAATTCAGTTGATCAAAAAGCGTAAAACACTCCTAAAGAACGTACTTATGAGGTTCATATAAAATATTATGACTAGCACCCAAGAATAATAAAAATTATTCAAGATCAAGAAATAATTATGGTATAAATGATCTCAGCTACACAAGCTGCTAACCAAAATATAAAATTAAAGCAGACATTGTTCTCATTTTATCAATTATCAGAGGAAAATAATATTTATTACTCCTATAGTCCTATGTAATTAAACTATATAGTACTTACTAACTTCTAACATATAGAAAAATAAAGGGGAAAAATATCTTGCTTACTAAAATATAATGTATGAAAAGAAAGTGGTTAAACTAGTGTAAAGACTTTGGGATATTTACCTTACAGCCAAACTTGAGGAAAACACCAAGAGGAGGTAAGATAATGGCAAGAAGTATGTCAATGCAAGTTGCTGTTGACTCTGACATTCTTGTTTCTGTGGATTTTGGTTTGGTTAGAGAAGAGATTTCTGGTGAGAGCTACACAAACACAAACACAATGCAGGAGAGAGAATAAGACGGATGTTTGAGAAGAGATAAGGTATTGGCCTCTTTATATAAGCAAATAAGCACTCACCTACCAGGCTACCAGGAAAAAAACAATAACTCCGATTTTTTTTTACGTGTTCCACTTTTAACTTTTTTCCCATTTACGTACTCCCTTTGTTGCTTAATAAGCTTTTCAATAGTTTCTTGCATGTTCTCATCCTTTTGCTGCTTAATAGGCTTTTCAATTGTTTTCTGCATAGTCTTGAAAGTATATTTGTGACTATTTTATATATTAATAAAATTACAAAATTTAAATTTTTTTATTTACACATTGAGACGAATTTAATAAGTTTTTGTATATATATATATATATATATATATATATATATATATATATTATATATTATATATATATATATATTGTTTAGGTCCATTTCCTGAACTGACCTATTTATGGCGAAGTTACTAAAATATCCCTACCTCTAGGAAACATGCATAATCCTCAACCGGTTGAAATTGACTAAAATGCCCTCATTTATTAGAGGTGTCCTCCTCTATATATAGGAGTTGTCTCACCAGACAAATGTATTCAATTCTGACCTATAAAAACCAGAGTATCTCTCTCTACATTTACTTACTTTCTCTATCTACCTCAATCCCGACACTGACTTGAGCGTCGGAGGGGCTTTTTCGGGAATACCCCCGAGCCAATTTTTCATTGTATTTTGCAGGATCGTCGGAGACCCTTCCTCGACTCTTCAGACCTTCTCGGGATTTCAAGACTCAACACTACAATAATCTTTGACAGTTTATAGGCAGAAACAGTTTGACACCGTCTGTGGGGATACTACATCTCAAAGTCACATACCGAGAGCAACATGGCACCCGATTGAAGAAAGACAAGAGCTTTTCACCTGGGTCGAAGAGCTCCCATCATGTCGTCATATCACACCTAGTGTAGAACCAACTCATTAGGACGATGAGGGATCTACCCCTCGGGAAGACTAGAGTAGCCTTAACCTCTCGAACTAATTTCCTCTAATCCACCTTAGTTAGTCACTACGACTAACCAAGAGAGGATAGTCGATCAGCTTAACTAGACATTCATTGAAGTGTTCAAGAGCTCCTAGTCGACATGCCGCAACCGAACCAAGGGCCTCGTCTTCACGCCCAATTAACTCCACTCAAAGTAGAAGGGAGGAAGCTCGGGAAGAAAAGGAGACATTTCGTAGTAACAAGTTGGTGTAATATGGATCATGACACATGCCAAGTTAGTTGTCGGCAATCTTGGAGCAAGTCGTGGAGAAGGATCTCCAAATAATACTTTCACATCACAAACCCTCGAAGAAAGTGAGAAGGGACCCCTCTCAGATCCAACAAGCACAAAGGAGAGGCTCCCTCTCGGGAGTCTACCAACAACAATCGCAATGGCAGCAATCCCCCTCAGTCATGAGTGGAGTGCCCCAACTATCTTGGCCTGAAAATAGATAAGTATTGCTTATGCAGACTTACTCGGCATCCGAGTAGCGTCGTTCCGACAAAAGATACCTCCTTGGGAAGCATGAGGCAACTTCGTTCCCGTAAGAATATCCTCGGGAATCACGGGCCTCAATAGCCTCTCGAGTCGAGAACTTCTCCAATGACACTTCCTCGGTCATGAGGAGTGCCCCAACGAACTTAAGTGAAAAATGGCTAAGTATCACATACTGGTACCTACTCGACATACGAGTGGCGTTATTCGGACAAGACATACCTCCTAAGGAAGCATGAGGCTCATCAGCCTCCCGAGTCGAGAACATCTCCAAATTAAAGACATCTTCTATAGAAGCACGGGGAACATTAGTTTCCCCAAGTTTGCGCATGATTCTCTATCTCGATCTTACTAGGAGGTTCAACACTTAGCCTAAATTTGGCTAAGTATCTCAATACCTAACTCGAGATCACTATAGAGGGCTCATTATCCCCCGAGTTGGTGGATTATCCTTCTCGGCCTTACCATGGGTTTCAACACTTACCCTAAATTTGGCTAAGTGTCTCAACACCCAACTCAGGATCAATATGGAGGGCTCATTATCCCCTGAGTTGGTGCATTACCCTTCTCGGCCTTGCCACGAGGTTCAACACTTAGCCTGAATTTGGGTAAGGATCTCAACACCCAACTAGGGATCACTATGGAGGGCTCATTAGCCCTTGGGTTGGTGCATTATCCTTCTGGGCCTTGCTAGGGGGTTCAACACTTAGCCTAAATTTGGCTAAGTATCTCAACACCCAACTCGGGATCATTATCGAGGGCTCATTAGCCACCGAATTTCTACATTGCCCTTCTCGGCCTTCCCACAGGGGATCACTATGGAGGGCTCATTCACCCCCGAGCTGGTGCATTACCCTTCTCGGCCTTACCAAGGGGCTCAAGACCTAGCCTAAATTTTCCTAAGCATCTCAACACCCAACTTGAGAGACTTGAGGGCCAACTCGGAGAATCGAGTGAGCCTAATTCAGTCTCCTAACAAGATCAAATGGATAACGTTGTGTCCACTCGAGAAATTTGGGGCTTCTCCCCAACTCGAGGATTGAGTGTCTTCCCAACTCGAGAATTTCATCTCGATCCCTCGTGAGGCTCACCTAGCTCGGCCTTAGAAAACATAACATTTGGGGGTCCCGCGCATCAAGGCACCTAGAAACAAGGCGTAATCTTGAACCCTCCCCCCTCCCGAGACTGACATGGCACTCCAGACCAGGAGACTCTCTGAGTTTCCGCTAGACGACCGTTCAGGAAGGAACGAGGCTTCCCTATCCGTTCATCCAACATAGGGATAAATGCTTGAATCCCTCCGTTGGTCCAATGAATACACTCTATGGAGGTATGATGATGTTCTTCATCCCCCGAGTCAAGAACTTCTCCAAAGGCATCCCCTCGATCATAGAGAAGCCCCCCGACCGACTTAGCTAGAAAACGGCCAAGTATCATTTGCGGTTACTCGACATCCGAGTGGTGCTAACAAATTTCCTTTCTAGGCCTAGCATGGGGATCACTAACCCCCCGAGTCAAGAACATCGCTCGCGGTACCTCCTCTAACATGCCAGGAGTATCCTGTCACTTAGCGAAAATAGCTAAGTGCAAACAAATGAACCTCCTCGGCCTAGCATGGGGATCACTAACCCCCGACTCGAGCACATCTCTCGCGGTAGCTCCTCAGCCATGCCAGGAGTACCCTCTCACTTAGCGAAAATAGATAAGTGCAAACAGCCTCGACATAGCATCGGGCTCATTAGCCCCCAAGTTGAGTACATCTCTCGTAGTACCTCCTCGGCCATGCTAGGAGTACCCTGTCACTTAGCGAAAATAGCTAAGTGCAAACAAATGAACCTCCTCGACCTAGCATGGGGTTCACTAGCCCCCCCGAGTCGAGCACATCTCTCGAGGTACCTATTCGGTCATAAGAGGAGCGTCCTACTAAATTAGCCGGAAAAGGGTTGATTAACGACACTTTGGACCTACTCAGGATCCGAGTAGCATCGTGAGACCTCCTCGGAAAACATGGAGCTCACTAGCCTCCCGAGTCGAGAAACTTGTTTATTGGCACCTCCTCGGTCATAAGAAGAATGTCCTACTAACTTAGCCGGAAAACGGTCGATGAATGGGAATTGGACCTATTCGGAATTCGAGTAGCATCGTGAGACATCCTCAGGGAACATGGGGCTCGCTAGCCCCTCGAGTCGAGAAACTTGTTCATTAGCACCTCCTCGATCATAAAAGGAGCGTCCTACTAACTTAGCCTGAAAATGGTTGAGTAACGATAATTGGACCTACTAGAGATCTAAGTAGCGTTGTGAGACCTCCTCGAGAAACATGGGGCTCACTATCCCCCTCCCCCCCCCCCCCCCCCTAGAGTTGAGAATGCTCCTTACTCCCTACGTTTCCTAAAGATCTTCCTTGTTACTGTTCCTATAGATACGAAGGAGGATCCATTTGTGTGGGGTGTGGGGTGGGTAAAGTAGGAGAGAGAAAGGGGTTAAGATAAATAAACAAATAAAAAGGGTTTAAAGTAGGAGAGAGAAATAAAGGGAGTAAAATTGAATTAATAATGTAATGGGGGAACCATATATATATACATGTACTTGTTTTTCAGTTTTCCTTTGTCGTTGGTAAATTGGCAGTTGAAGATGTAGAATATCGTACTCATTGGTTGAAGACCAAGAATAGTGTTAAGATGAAGGTCAAATTAAAATTTACAAGAGCATCAGTTATTAAAGATGTTGAGCCATCGGATTTCGTTTAGGGTTGGAATATTACTCTACTAAAGAAACAATTGTGATGCTTTTATATTGGTAAATTGGATGAAGAATTTAAATTTAATGTTTTAGATTATCTCTTACGGAAAGGTTATTATTGTTTTAGATGTCTTATGACGATTTATTAATGATAATCTTCCTATCCCTTTTTAAAAACCAACAAAGGAGGGTGGGAATTGATTTTGAGTAGAGATTAATTACATATATGTCTTGGAATAGTTTACCATGTACTATAAATTACCCCCTCCATCCGTTTTTTCTCCTCTTTCAAAATCCTTCATCTTATTCACAAATCGATTGAGTAGCACCAAAATTAAACTCCTAATTTCTAATGCAGGATGCTATGGTCAGAAAACACCCTGGAGTGAGGTGGATAAAGATATCAAAGGTAAGCAAACATGAGCCAATAGTACGTCTTTCAGGCTATGGTATTAGACAGGTCATACCATGTGAATTATGTTTTTTAGCCAAAGTATAAAGCAAAAGCCCAAAACCAAAGTTATACATATTTTCTCCGCGTGATAGAATATTAGAATGTGTTCAATCACGTGTTTCAGATCCAACGGAAACGTCATTGATATACTATCTCAACTCTATGTATCCACGCTAGCTTGGACCATCCATTACATAATTATTGACAACTCAATTAAAATAAGCTTTTGGAGAATATTATGGCCGACCATCGAAACCTAAACGCCTAAGGTCGTCGTACCCTATCAAAAATTTCATATGGTATCATGCAGCAATAAATGAGATTAGCCAGGTTTCAAACTAAAGAACTAGAGTCTTTCCCGGTCATTGTCCCAGGTGCTACTGTTTTCTAAAACATGGTTTAACTATTAGGGAAGTTAACATTTTATTTTATGAAAACAATACCTCTTCTGGTCCATCTCTAAAATAGAGGACATAACTGTATCTCAATTCCTTTAAAAATAATGAGTCATTTTTGCATTTGGGCTGAGTGAGCTGTGAGAAGTTTTGGTCAAATAAGATCCTTCTTATGATCAAAGGGTTTTCAGTGGGGTTCTAAAAAAATGGAATTATTAGACTTAGCTTATATATATAACTCATATAGGAAAAAAAAAAAAGTTATCTTCCCTGTACACCCGTCTCATAAAAGAATTTGTATTCATGTGAATATTAATTTGTTGGTTGTTTGCTTTTAGCTGTTGATTTCTATTTTTTAATGCATCCAAGACTTTTGACGGAGTTTCATCAAATACATTCTTCTAGGATATTGTTAGACTTCATATACGTTTTCTGGACGTTGTATTTCCCTTAACAACGATGTTTTGTTTATTGTACTATTGAGCAATATTTGTTTTCATGTCACACTTTACCCGCCCCCTAGTATATATACATATTTCACTAAGCTCGTTGATTTTTTTGGGGGTTGAAATGTATCTTCAGGAGGCACCTTGTTGACATTTTTATAGGACTTTAGATGCTCAATGCGAAAAACAAGTATCATAAGCTCAAACATCTAACTCAATATCTTTGCATAAATTAACATGAATCTAATAAGAGTATAGAATAATACCTCTTGATGCGTGAATTCCTCTTACACGACAAGCCTTCTAGTGGAGATCCTTTAGAACGTCAAACGTCGTTCCTCTAATGTTGGTCCACGAACAACCCTTGCATCACCATGTATGCTAGTATGGAAGAGAGTAAACTTCTCTTGCTTTTGAGTTGTATGGTAGTCGATTGGGGGGGAGGGGGGAAGAGTAAGGAGAAAATCTGATTCTTCTCTCACAAAGTGATGTAAAGTATATACTTTGTAACCCCATATCCCTATATAAGATGGTTACAAAGGAGGTGTTTCATGAGGCTTTATTTGCCTCATAATGTCACATACATTATGAGCCTAATAAACTCATGAGTTACATCTAACTCCACCCATCTAAAAATCGCCCAACACATTTAACAAATGGATTCGGGTAACATCCAAGCGTTGTCATATTGTGTGACCTCATAGGACCCAATATATATTAGTAGTTGGCCCTTTTTATACTAGTCCAATCAACAAACCGCAATTGGCTTCTAACAAAACATTGCGGTCACCTAATATTATTGAATATATTATCTCTATAATTTGTCAATATATATTTAGTTTGTTACACTTGATCGAGGAAAAAATCCTTCAATCTCCCACTTGTCTAAGAACAAGCAGTGTGTAACCTTCAAACTCCTTAATTCGGTTAATGGCCAACTTGATGACATGGTAACATCGTATGTAAACCATACCAATATTCAAGTTGTTTCTTGAAATCTGAGTTCGAACTGTCGAAACAAATGATTAACTTCTTAATCTATTTGAGCACGGCCATGTACTTTCAGTTTTCACTCTTCAAGAGGTCAAGACACTAATCCTAAGTCTTAGGAGAACTTTATCCCATTTTGTATAACCAAAACTCCCACTCAGTTCATAGCAGTTCTGATCACTGCCTTTATAGCCTCCTTTTACAACGCGATGTTTTGCAATGTCAAAAACATACTAATCCTTAAGTAAGAATAGTATCATACTCATGTCAAAGGAATTCACTAAATATATTAATGAGATTCTCATAAACCTTTTAGAGAACTCCCACCAGGTGTGCCCGACATGTATTAACTATACATGTCTATGCAAATGACTAGACAGCTCTATGTCCCCATAGCCCATGAAAATGCGATATCGATGAACTTGCAATCTAGTCCATGAAACTGAATCATTTACGTTCAAAATTTAATGATTCGAGCTAGGGACCAAGGTATATTATAACTCTTGCTCACTAGATAAAATTTCATTTGTCAAATCACGTATTTGACAATCCCATCAACCGTTATAAAAATACTTTGGATGTTTTATATAATACTAAACCTAGATTAAACAAGAATATAACCTTTTATTGATAGACATAACCAAATTTATCATAAGAGTAACTAAAACTGTGAACTAATTGAAAGTAAACAGTACATAATCGAAACCACTCTCCTACATGCTTAAGTCCTATAACCCTAGTATGACTCTCATGCTTAGGCTAAGGTAATGGTTTAGTCAAAGGATCAGTGACATTGCTATCCGTATGAACTTTGCTAACTATTACATCTTTTCTCTCAACGATTTCTCGAATAAGATGAAACTTTCTAAGTACATGTTTACACCTTTGATGTGATATTGTTTCCTTAGATTGAGCTCTGGCACCATTGTTATCACAATGTAAAACAATACCATCTCCAACACTAGACACTACTCCTAGCTCCAGAATGAACTTCTTCATCCAAACGGCTTCCTTTGCTGCATGTGCCGCAGCAATGTACTCAGCTTCTGTTGTAGAATCAGCAAGAGTGCTTTGCTTTGAACTTTTCCATCTCATTGTCCCTCCATTTAGATAAGAGATAAAACTAGATTGGGATCGGAAATCATCTTTGTCGGTTTAGATGCTCAATACGAAAAACGAGTATCATATACTCAAACATCTAATTCAAGATCTTTGCATACATTAATATGAATCTAATAATATAGAATAATACCTCTTGATGCGTGAATTCCTCTTACACCACAAGTCTTCTAGTGGAGATCCTTTAGAACGTCAAACGTCGTTCCTCTAATGTTGGTCCACGAACAACCCTTGGATCACCACGTATGCTAGTACGGAAGAGAGTAAAATCCTCTTGCTTTTGAGGTGTATGGTAGTCGGATAAGTGCAAGGGGGAGGAAGAGTAAGGAGAAAATATGATTTTGCTCTCACAAAGTGATGTAAAGTATATACTAACTTTGTGACCCCATATCCCTATATAAGGTGGTTACAAAGGAGGTGCTTCATGAGGCTTTATTTACCTCATAATTTCACACACATTACGATCCTAATAAACTCATTAGTTACATTTCACTCCACCCGTCTAAAAATCCTCCAACCCATTTCACAAATGGATTCAGGTAATATCCAAGGGTTGTCACGTTGTGTAACCTCATAGGACCCAATATATATTAGTAGTTGGCCCTATTTATACTAGTCCAACAAACCGCAATTATCTTCTAGCAAAATGTTGCGGTCACCTTATATTATTGAATATATAATCTCTATAATTTGTCCATATACATTTAGTTTGTTACACTTGATCGAGGACAACATCCTTCAATTTTGTGACTCATTTCTTCTGTCATTAGTGTGATGTATGCCAAGAATACAGCGAAATATGTGAGAGATCTGGTGACCCAAACTATGGCTGGAAGGGGACGGAGAGAGGGGATAAATGCATAAAAGAAAACAAATAAGAAAAATAAACTTTAGGCTGGAAGTAGGCGTTAACTGCCACATTATTAATCAAATTTTTAAAAACAAACATTAATAATTTTTTGGAAATATAAATTATCAAAAGATGTTAGATGAGATGGAAATTCTTTAGACATCCTTACCTAAGGTCACAGGTTCAGGTTAAGGCTTGATCCTCTATATTTTTTTCAAATAATGATCACGTCACTTATCGTTGGTTAGTCGACACATCACAAAATTTTAGTGGCGGCAGGAGGGTGCCACGTGACGCATAAACGTTTTCAATCACATCTTTTAATATATTTGTATAGGTAATCAAAGTTAGTTTTGATTTTGTTTGGTAATTATCCTATGTTGTCTCTTGATGTTAACTACCTTATGATTTAACTCAATTAACAAAGCATCAAAACTTATCTCCAGGGGCGAGGCTAACAAAACAGGGGCCCTATACAATTTCTGTTTATGAGTTCCTTAATTATAGTTTGGAAAAAATGACATAATTTTATTATTTAAACTACCAAGAGATTTATGATTTGTTACAAATTTTGAATTATCATAATTAATCAAAAAATTAACTAAATTTGACGACTTATATAAAAATTATATACACGTTTACTGCAACTCTTAGAGTAGGGCCATTAGTTGATCTCATGTATAGATCATGAGAAGAGAGATAATAAAAAACAATAAAAAATAGGAAAGGTAAAAAAAAAGGAGGAAATAGGGTGAAGATCAAATCATGGCAACGATCTCAAACCCAACAAAAAAAGTTGGTTCATCATCCACATGGCGCGAGCTAAGAGGAAGCTGAATATGATGCTGGCCCCATTTCTGTTGCATGGCAGAGATCTAACCATCCGTATTTCATCAACTTAATGGTCTATATTGCACTGAATTAGTAATGTTGCAAATTTTTGCAACGGGCATATGTACAGTTTAATTTTTTTAAAAAAAAAAGCAAAAAAGAAAAAACAACTATATATTTGTTTGGTCTATAAATAGTGACCATATTGAGCTACTTTCTACACATTTTATTGTTGAGATCATTTGTTACTGAAAGTCATATTTGTTTCTTTTCATCATTTATCCACCCCACAAAAATATATTCTCTCATAATAAAGATTAGTTATGGATACCAAAATCGATAGAAAAGGAAACCCTCCAAAATCCAAAAGACCTCAACAACCTCACATTAATCCAAGATTTTAATCATCTAGCTCCTCCATTGATCTCAATTCTCAAACTGATCCAATTTTTCATATGGGATACAACTCACAAAATATGATTTATCCTACTCAACTTAACCAACAATTCCTCAACAAAATATGAGTTTCTCAAATGCACCTTGTTACTCCCAATTTGCTCAACATTCAGAAGAAAATCAGTACAATTCGAATGAGAATTATCGTAAGTCTCAAACATCATTCCCTATTTCTCAACATTTCCAGCAGTCACAAGGTGAAGGGTCATATATGAACTTCAATAGTTCATATCGATCTCGAGCTGCATTGGTTGAGCGTGATGATGACAACAATGAAGAAAAAGTTAAAGGGTCAAGGAAATCATGGAGGCCAACTGAAGAAGAGGTTCTCATGAAGGCTTGGCTAACGGTAAGCCAATATAAAGGTAGTAATACTAAATAAACAACAATATTTTCTAGACAAAATTTACTGAAGTGTTTAAGGAAGTTAAGTGTTTTAGAGATCAATGCTGGGAAGAAGGAGTTGACAGTTTCAAGGAGTCTTATCTTACCATTTGACAGAGAGTTGGGTCAAATACAAAGTCAATGGAAAATAATACATGCAAAAGTATCCAACTTTGTTGGTGCAAATATATGCTCATGTGGAGGCTCATCGAAAAAGTGGTGAGTCCAATGACAACATTATGAAAACTGCACTTGCAATCTACAAAAAGGATAATAAAACAGACTTCAATAAGCTTTATTGTCGAGAAATTATGAGGTGTAATGATGTATGGAAGCCTAAGGGAGATACTGTCAAAGCTTGAAAAAATCAGACATGTAAACAAGAAAGTGGCTCAAAGAGGTGGAGGATCAATAAAGCTGGCAAATACTCCACTTCAAGTGAGCCAAATATGCCAAGCAGTGGAGACCGAACTAAACCTAACGACGGGTTCACCAAAAATAAAGGCAAGGGAATGGTTTTGAACATGCCTGCAGAAGCCTTTCAGGAGTGGATGGATCAACTACAAAGATTAAATTTGGAGAAAAACAATGAAGTTCAAGTCGAGATCGAAAAGATTAATCATGAAAAAGAAAACAACACTATGATGGCACCGCTAGAAAGGGAGAAAATTGCAATTAAAAATAGGAAGATTAACTATAAGTTATTCAAGGTGGTTTCAACAAGGAATGATTTAAATGAGGAAGAACAACAACTTAAGAGAGATTCAGTTAAGGTTTTATTTCCGATATAAGTTTCCGATTTTCCTTTAGTAAGATTAATGTTATTTAATGTATCTCCTACATTCCGATGTAATGATATTCTTTTTTTGGTAAAATGTAAGAATTATATTACCAAAATTAGCATGAAGCTCCAACTACAACAAAACCTTCAAAAGCTACATGAAACATCAGAAATAGTAAACATCATGAGCTAATTGCTACTTTCTAGTAGGTTGTTCAGCCATAACATCTTCTCATTACTCCATTTCACAGTTACTTTCTAGCAGGGGGTGTTCTTGCTGGCTGTCTAGCCCAAGGTGATGGGCCGCCTGGTCTGGCCCAAGGGAAAGTGGGATAGGGAGATGGAGGAATGGACCAGTGACCCCATCCCCAAGGCCACATTGGCTGCTGCCCTGGTGCTGCTGCGTCACCTGCTGCCTGACCGCGGCCATTGCGGCCGCCACTGTCGCTGCCGGAGCTCCGGCCACCCTTGCCGCCACCCTTACCGCCGGAATTCCGGCCAGTTTGACCCCCTTTGCCACGATTATTCCCATGCTTTTTGTTATGGCCATGATTAGAATGGCGATTTTGGGAATAATCACTCTGGGCATCCGACTCATCTACATCTCGAGCCACCATCGCAACCCCGATAGAGGCTTTCTTAGCAAGTCCCGCTTCTTCAAGTGTCAACATAGAGTGGGCTTGATAAAAGGGTGGGAGAGGATCACTTTGGTGAATAAGTGTAGCAACTTGATTGTACGACTCCGTAAGACCGGAAATCATTTGAAGAACAACACGGTTATTAGAAACCGGCGCCCCCACATTTTTATGTTGATACGACAATGTCTTGAGTTGTTGACAATACGCAGAGGCATTAGCAAAATCCTCCATATGTGTATTAGAGAATTCTTGTTCAAGAGTTACGGCACGGGAATTTTTATTATCTTAGAAAATATCACGCAAGCGATTCCAAGCATCCATGGCCGTGGAGTCGGGTTCAATAATAGTGTGGAGGAGATCAACGGAGATAGTAGCATAAATCCATTGAAGAACCGTAGCATCAAGTGTCGACCATAATTCTTTTTCATCTTCCGTTGTCAGGACCTTCTCTTTCCAGGATTCCGGAGGAATAATATGATGGATAATTTTGTGAGAGCGAGCATGAATCTTAAATAATTCAGCCCATGTGAAATATTGGACGTTTTCCATGGCTAAAGTTATGGAAATATAGTTTCGAATGTTCGAAACTACAAGAGCTGGATGAAAGGAGGTCTTGCCGTCAGTCATGGCTGCTGACCGGAGAAACTGGCCGGAGAAAGAAGGAGGCCAGAGAGGGAAGAAGGACGTGCGTGCGGAAGAGAAGAGGGGTAGAGAGGAGAAGAAGGCCTAGGAATAATCTGATACCACGAAAGAATGATTTCCCTTGATCATTTCCATAATGAAATTGTCAAGATATACAAGCCTTAGCTACAGAATAGGAAACAACTAACTATAAGCCTAATTACACGAGATATGCTACAAGCTATGTATAACAAACTTTGACTTAATTTACAGGAAAGAATATTATCAAATATTCTTTATTATATAGAACCTAGCCTAAATATGATTTGTTAGGTACTATTAAGTTGAAAAGATAGCTCATGTCAAAAAAAAAAGATAGCTCTTATATTCGGATACTAGATTTAGAATAAATTGTTTGTTGTGGAGTTTCAGTTAGTATTATTATAATTAATTCACAGCGATACCTATTGTCGTCACTGTTATAATTGTTTATCAGTTTTGTTTTTCATGTTACGTATGTGTCTTGATTAGAAGTTGTATTGGTTATGTAAATTGAATTGTTGAAAAAAACAAAAGTGATTAAAGAACTAATCATGTAATGTGAAAGAATGGCAAAGGTTAGAAGGAGCCGATGAGGATCGCTTCTAGTGGCCCCTCATACGTTATGTACACATGAAAAAAGGCTTAGGGCTTCTTTAATGGTCGACCCTAAAGACCTTAAGGATTACATTCTGGTGGAGTGTCTTAAGGGAAAACCTTGTGGTGAAGTGTCTTAGGCCTTATATCTGGTGGGAAGACATTCCCCGATAAGCGATGTGTCTGTAATCTAGTGTTACTACCTTCACGTCGTTCCCTTACATATTGCCAATTGATTGTGTTAAAATACGTAAAGTATATGAATGTCTGTAACATATTGATTGAAAGGAATAAAGATTGTTCCATAGGGAACTATGATTTCTCTAAGGGTATTGGATGACAAATTTAAAGCATGTGATTATTCTGTAAAGAATTATGAAGTCACCAAGGTTGTTGGTTGACAAGTTTAAAGCATGTGTAGCGATTGCTATTTTTATTACTATTATTATTGTTATAGCTATTGTTTTAACTCTGATTGAATGGTTTATAAGTAAAGGATCACCAAAGTATGTTTTAAATGTGTTTTATGGGTTAGTACTCAACTTTGCTGATGTGTGTATGTTTTGTTTGTCATTTCAGTGGCATGTCACTTGGTAGGTGGCAGTGTCCTATTCGTTACAGGTTCAAAAGTTGGAGTTCTATATTGTTGAAGGTTTTGGATTACTAGAATTAGAAATAGTGGTATTAACTTGTATTTTGAAGTAAGGTTGCTCAACCTTGTAATAGTTGCTCATTAATTAGTTGTTTTCCATTTTTGTATTAAAAGGGCGTTGATGCGGTTGATTCTCTTTGGTGTTGCTCCGCGAAAGCGTAGAGATTGTTGGATGTTGGAATTGGAAAATTTTTATAATTGAAATTGTGAACAGGGTTAAATGATTTCTCACTTTAGGGTTCTATTTTCAAAGGGAAATCCTATCGGATTTTTAAGAGGAACTTATAGAGTATAAGAATCAAAGCATTATTTAATAGTTCATTCTAATTTAATAGAGTTGGGACTTCGGTTTCCACATTCTCGGATATAGTTCAGCGAGTGTGATGGTAGCAGTTGGTTAGCTCGACTAGATTCATTAATTCCGCTGTGCACTAATCCTTTGTAAGCAGGTCGAGAATGACCGTCTGTTACAGCGCCGGTCTCCTATGCTTGCTGCCCATTTCTTCATTTTCTTGGCTGCTTTGTCCAAGTATACCTTGGATACGTCGAGTTGCTTATGCCACTCTTTAGCGAGCTTATATGCAACGGGACTTCTCCTTGTGTAGCCCGACGCGACGGATTGTGGTGTTAGAGGTTGTTGACCAGGCCATGACGATCTCGAACGGACATTGTTGCGTTGACTTTGGCCGCTGCAAGTTAAAGGAGAATTGGGAGACATCTATCAACTTGGCCCAATCTCGTTGGTTGGCACTCACAAAGTGCCGTAAGTAGAGGTCCAACAAGGCATTCACCCTTTATGTATGTCCATCACTTTGTAGGTGAAAGCTTGTTGAGAAGTGAAGAACCAACCCCAGCAATTAGAATAACTTTGTCCAAAATTTTATTGTGAAGCGCGAATCCCGATCACTAATAATAATTTGAGGCAAGCCCCAATACTTTACCATATTCTTAAAAAATAGTTTGGCGGCTTGCTCGCCTATGCAATCCCGTGGAGCCGGGATGAATGAACCGTATTTGGAAAAGCGATCAACCACCAGCATAACGGAGCCACAACCATCAAACTTAGGTTGGGCTGATATGAAGTCCATTGAGACACTTTCCCATGGCCTTTCCGGGATTGGCAAAGGCTCTAATAATCCTGCTGACACACAGGGCAAGTCTTCATGTAGGCCTCGATATCATCCCGCATGTGAGGCCAATAATATGTCTCCTCAAGGAGTGCCATCGTCCTTTGAATCCTTAGGTGGTCGGCCCACATCGAACCGTGGCATTCCTTCATAATATCGGGCCTAAGGTTGTCTCACTTAGGCGCGTAGACTCTTCGACCAACGGTGTATATAACATCATCTTTTACCTAGAACCGTCTTGTCTTCCCCCCCCCCCCTGGCCATCTCCATCAGCCCCTTAGCCAAAGGATCTTACTGGGTGTGCTCCTTGACCCATTCAAGAAGGTTGCTAGCGATGCTACTTGCGCGAGCAGGCATGGCATTTTGGCTTAGAGCATCTGTGACGGCGTTTTCTTTGCCCGGCTTATACTCCATAACATAGTCAAATTCCGGAAAGAAATCTTGGCATTGTGCTTGCTTCGGTGTGAGCTTCTTCTCGTTTTGAAAGTATAGCTGGTTGGCACATTGTCGGTCATGATGGTGAACCGACTCCCGAGCAAGTAGTGCCTTCATATTCGCAAACAAGAGATGATTGCGGCCATTTCTTTGCCATGCACTGGATACCGTCGTTCCGTGTCATTTAGTTTATGCAACTCATAAGCGATCAAATGTCCCTCTTGCATGAGCACCCCTTTGATGGCAAAGTTGGATGCATTGGTGTGAACCTCGAATAGCTTGGAATAGTCGGGCAAGGCAAGGACGAGCTCCTCTGTAATGGCTTTCTTTAAATCTTCAAATTCCCATTGACATTTTGAACTCCATCGCTATTGCACCTTCTTCATCAACAAATCGATCAATGGCGCTGCTCTTGCCAAATAGATCTTAATGAATCTCCGATAATAATTGACGAGCCCAAGGAAAGAATGTAACTCTGATACGTTCTTAGGCGGCTCCCATTCATTGATGGCTTGTACCTTATCGTTCTCCATCATGATTCTTCCTTCCTTGACACGGTGTCCCAAGAAAGACACCTCTCCTTGTTCAAACGAACACTTCTCATTTTTCATTTAGAGCCCGTTCTCTTGCAAGACCTGAAAAACTTGTCGTAGATGTTGTACATGGTCTTGTAATGTGTCGCTATACCCGACGATATTGTCGAGATAAATGACTACAAATTTATTTAAAAAGGGCTGGAAATTTTTATTCATTAAGGTGAAAAAAGTAGTCGGGGCGTCGGTGAGACCGAAAAGCATCACCAAGAATTCGTGAGACCCATAGTGAGTGATGCATCCCCTTTTTGGTTCATCTCTTTCGGCTATGCGCATTTGCCAATACCACGATCGGATATTCAGTTTAGAGAAGCACCTGACTTTATCGAGCTTGTCGAACAAATCGGCAACCAAGGGAATTAGGGAAAGCGCCTACCATTTGTCAATTTCATGAATTTGTTTCCTTACTTTTCAATACTACCATTTTTCAGGCGTTATATGTTCATTGCAGGTGCTTGAAACCTCGTTGACATTTGCATTTATAGTCTAAGAGATGCACATAAGACAATACAAGTTCACTTACTTGGTTATTGCAGTGTCCTAATTTGTTTATGATGGTCATACGTGATCTCTTCTGTTCTCACAAGTTTATTCCACCTTGTCATTTATAGATGAAATTAAACAAATGTCGGAATTAGTCAATGTACGTTGACTTTATTCATAAACTTTGCAAATCTCCTATCTGCTATAAGATATTTGTCGTTGACGACTACGTCTGGATACAACTCGTCATTGTTCTCAAAGCTAAAGTACCTCGAAATAAAAGATAGTAATTCTTTGTCGTTGCTATTTCAACAATGCTCTGATGACACACTCATCAATTATTGAAAATTAAATAAATTAACTAATGAAATGACAATACTTAGATAAAACTGGTATTTTTTTGAGATGGACAGCATTCCAGCTCCGTGGGATCATGGTCCCGTCGCGTCGCTGCAATTTATACGCACCGTTGCCAATATTTTACTGATTTAGTAAGGACCTTCCCACTTAGGACCTAACTTAATTGCGTTTGGTTCTTGTGGGTTTTTAAAAACCTTTTTTAACATTCAAGCGCCCTCGGTGAAGATTTTAGCTTATACATTTTTGTTGAAACTTCTTGCGACAATTTGTTATTGTGTTGTCCTTTTTAGTAACGCTGCGTCTCTCAGCTTTTTATGGTATTAAGATCGTTAACCATCTTGTCACGGTTTTATTGCTTTGTCATTAAACCATAGTTGGCAGTTGGCATGCTAATCTCAAACGGCAGAACTGCTTCACAACCGTATACTAGTGAAAAAGGTGTTTTTCCGGTCGCAGTGTGTATTGTAGTTCAATTATCCCATAGGATGGATGGTAGTAATTCTTGCCATTTCCCTTTCATGGCCTTGAGATGCTTCTTTAGTGAATCTATGACGGTTTTGTTACTAGATTCGGCTAGTTCGTTAGCTTCGGGATATCTTGGTATCGACGTCAACAACGTGATGTTACATTCGTCGCCGAAACGTTTGGTCTTGTCACTTATGAATTTCGACCCATTGACGCGTGTAATTTCTAACGGTACTCCAAACTTGCAAATATTGTTAGTATGTATAAAGAAAATTTATTTATCACGTACCTATTGGAATTACGTTGCCTATATCCACTTAGAAAAATAATACGTCAGTGGCAACATGAAGACCTTTTGTCCTTGGGGTTTAGGTAGTTTACCAACTATGTCCATTCTCCAATTCATCAAAAGTCCAAAGAGTTTGAGTTGGATGTAAAGCTTCACAAGGTTTGTGCTTCATACTTGCGTGTGTTGTTGACAACTGCCACACTTTGTGACGTACTTGATTGCGTTGTGCTTCAATTTTGGCCAATACACCCATCCTTAATGCGTGATTGCATAAGTTGCATCCTCCGAAGGGGTTATCGCATGTTCCTTCATTGAGGTCTTGTACTGTAGAACTTGGTTCCATCGACGCTTCTCCTAACATAGCAAGTATGGTCCAGCTACAGATTTTTTGAACAACAATCCTTAGATAACGAAAAAATCTGGATGCTTTGAAGCACAATTTTCTTGCTTTTGCTTTATCGTCTGAAAAGACATCGTTAATTAAGTAATAAAGAATTGGTTTGGTCCAGACGATACTTAAATTGTGGTGTTATCATCCATATCGTCGGTGTGGTTTCCATTGTCTTACGTTGTGATAGTAGCAACGTCAATTATTCCTAGTGGTTTGCATATTGTTGGCTTCGTGAGATGGACAATTAGGTTAGGTGTAAACGATGAGTCACTCAAGGACGACCCCAAATTAGCGAGTTTGTTAGTTTGATTGTTTTGTTCTCTTGGTATCTCCACTATGCAGAAGGGGTTATATTGCTTACTTTTATTCTTCATCATGACCTCCAAGTTGGACACCGGTTTTGAATCTTTGCATCAATTCCCCATTGATTTGATTTTTATGAGGAGCGGTTCGCTGTACACTTTAAGAGATTTTGCCAACAGGTCGTTAGCCAAGGTCATTCCTACGATTAACACTTCGTACTCTGCTTTATTTTTAGTTGCTCTGAAGTCGCAACATATTGCTTGTACAATCTAGTCCCTTTGTGGGGGCTTCAGTATAATACCTAGACCTGTCAACAAATAAAGTACAAGCGTCATTGGTGAGGTCATTGTTGCGAGCAATTTCTTCATTTGTCAACTTCTCTAGCTCTAGACTGAAGTCTGCCACAAAATTGGCTAAAGCTTGCGACTTAATTGTCGCTCAGAGAAAGTAATTGATGTCGTAACCACTCAATGCAGTCAATTATGGTCTACGAAGAACACTCTTTATCGGATAGTTAGTCATGACAACGTTAGTATGGGTTTCAAAATAATGTCTTCACTTTTTAATTGCAATAACTAGGGCTACTACAAGTTTTTCAAGGGAGCAATATTTGGTCTTTGTGTCTAACAGAGACCATCGACGTAATAAATAGGGAGTTGTTGCATTTCTGCTTCTCTTGTAAGGAAAGCACTTATAGATGCGTTGCTGACAGCAAGGTAGAGTTATAGAGTCTCTCTGTCGCTTGCTTTAGATAGCAAAGGAGGAGTGGCTAAGTATTACTTGAGTGGTTGCAGAACGTATTCATGTTCTTTTGTCCAGTAAAATCCCTTATTCTTCTTTAGGACGTCATAGAACAAATGACATATGTTGGACGATTTTGATATGAATCGGTTAAGTGCAGCGACACGTCCTGTCAACTTTTTTACCTCTTTGACCTTTCTCGGTGATTATATGTTTATCATTTCCTTGATATGGTTAGGGTTTGCTTCGATTCCTCTTTGCGTCACGATGCAGCCCAAGAATGTTCCAGCAGCAACTCCGAATGTACGTTTAGTAGGCTTAAGTTTCATACCATATATCCTAAGGACGATTAACGCTTCTGAGAAATGCTGGATGTGATCGTCCGCTTTTTTACCTTTACCAGCATATCGTCAATGTAAACTTCCATATTGTCGCCAAGTTGCTCTTTTAAAATTAGATTGACTAATTGTTGATATGACGCACCTGCATTTTTCAGTCCAAAGGGCATGACCTTATAAAAAATACATACATTTGCCGGTGATGAACGTCGTTTTCTCTTGGTTGTCGGGTGAATGAGGATTTGATTGTAGCTAGAGTATACGTCCATGAATGTCAAGAGTTCGTTTCTTGTCGTGGCATGTACCATTGTGTCTATGTGTGGAAGCAAAAGTTGATCCTTTGGGCAAGCTTTTTTCAAGTCCGTGAAGTCAATACATAATATCCACTTACCATTTTTCTTGCTAATGACAACGCCGTCAGCTAACCAAACAAGGTACATGACTTCTCTCACTTTATCTGTGTCAATTAGCTTTTGAACTTCATCGGTTTTGATCTGATTTCATTCATGCTGGCGCGAACTTGTGACGCTTATGTTTGATGGATTTGTGCTCTGGACCGACGTTTTAACTTGTGGGTGATCACGTCCGAACTGATACCTTTCATATCTTCATCGAACCATGCAATGCAATCTTCGTTAGCTTAATTACCTAGTTTTGTAACACAAGCCACAAAGTCCCTCGAATTAGGATGAGATCTGCGAAAGTTGGATTAAGAACCACTTCCTCAATCTGTTGTTCATCAGCCTCATCTAGTACTGTTTTGCTTGTTAATTGCTAGATGGCTACCTTCAGTGGCTTGTGCGATGAATTGTAGCATTCTCTTGCAGCTTTTTGCTTTCCTTTGATTTCTTGGAGATCCCATTTGGATGGGATCTCAAGCGTTTGTAGATATATAGATGAAACTACTTTCATCTTTTGGATCCAAGGCTACCAAGGATGACATTATATGCTGACGGGCAGTCAAGGACATTTTATGTGATGGGTAGTCAAGGATGTTTTATGCTAATGGGCAGTCAAGGTTGGCCTAGGTAGGCAAAACGATCTCACCAACTATTTGTTACGTTTCTTTGCTGAATCTGACGAGGACCATTGATTTCCTAGTTATGTCCCTACCATCAAGACCCATACCTTCTAGGGTGCTTTTGAACAAAATGTTCTCATAGCTACCGTCGTCGACCAATACTCCTCGTAATTAGTAGTTGTTGACCTTCAAGGAGATGACTAATCCGTCATGGTGCTCCTCGTCACGGTCGTCATCATCATCAAAGGTAATGGACATTGCCTCCAAATTTCTTTCGTCGTCTGACCTGCCATCTTTAGGTACTTTGGACAAGGGAGAACCTTCTCTTGCTAGCCTTTTAATTCAGCTGACTATGTTAGTCCACAAACATCAGATTCACTAGAAATTATATTCATTACCTTGACGTATGAAGGGGATGCAGGAGGATTTTGCTTTGGCGGGCTTTTATCAAAGGACGCTTTCCCCTTAGCACTGAGGAGGTATTGCGTATGTTCTTTGTTCAACATGAAAGCGACCTCTCTTCTGAGAGCTATGAATCTTGGATTTGATGACCATGGTCGTGATGAAACTAACACCATTTGGTCTGATCTTTCTAAGCGTATGCACCGTCGCTTTTCCTTGGCTAACAAACAAGGGCACCACCTTTGTTAGGGTGTTTACTACACCTCCAACATCGACGAAAACCCATATGATTTAAGGTCAGGATATGCATTAAGATGTGATTTTGCGTTGTACCTGTACATTCCGACATGTTAGTAATGTTATGTACCTGATTAAGATAGTTGTAAGGATTAGGTCTCCAATTATGTCTCTTGGGCATAAACATCTAGCGATCATTTGTGCCCTCGGACATGTGATGATAATAACATCGTGTTCTTGTAGTCGCATCTAAGCTAACGATCTGGATTTGACTTCTTCGAATATCGTGCATGGATATTTGGTGAGGCGAATGTACAAAGTCTTTTCATGAAACCCTCAATAGCGTCTTAGTATCTAAATCTTTAATTCCAATCATTTCTTTATTAAAGCGACTATAATAATTGCAAATAAGTTCTCCTGGCTTTTCAACGATGCAAAATAAGTTGTTGGTCTACTTCTCCAAGTTGAAACTTCCTTTGAATTTGTTGTAGAACTAGTTGACCAGCGTTGAGAAGTTGTTGATGCTTCTTGTCTTAAGAGAATCGAGCCATTTAAGAGCTGGTTCATTTAGCGTTGTGCCAAAAGACTTACAAATGCATGCTTCGACCAAATGCCAAGGTAGGGACGCATGCCACATCCGCTGCTTATACTAAGCGGCATGTTCAGAGCTGGTTCAGTCAGCGTTGCGCCAAAAGACTTACACATGCATGCTTCGGCCAAATGTCAAGGTATGGACACTTCCCACATTCGCTACTTATACTGAGCGACATGTTCAGTTGGGCCGGTAGATCCATCATAGGTGGTGGTCAATGGGAAGATTAAGCTTCTTTGATAGTGTTGCTTTAGCAATCTCTTCAACGAACGGTGACGTCGCATAACCATCTCGATGTTTGACGACACTTGAGTTTGGAGCTCCCGGAAGTTGGGATAGTAGACACATGATCTGATGATTTTGCTTTTCTATCATAGCCATCCTCTTACCATAAGATCTCTTTCCTTGGGTAGACCATTTTCAAGTGGTCAGTCACCACGATCTTGTTCGGCTTTCGCTTCGCTAGCGTTGTCTTTTTCTTCTGAGTCAGTGCTTTTTCTTCATCGGAAAAAGGTTGCATGCTTGAGATGTCATTGACGTTGTGATGACGTCGTTACTTGGACACTTTCGATGATGCCAACTCTTCTTCCAACTTCTCAACTTGTTATTCTGACATACTGAATTCGAGGACAGACACTCATTTTCTTACTTCATTCGCTCCATCTAGGCTTTCATTTGCTCATAGGCACCTTGCAGTTCATTGGGATCCATTGGCGTAGAATAAATTCGGATGTGTCGTGGTCAACGGAAAAGGATTTAAGATCTAGTTGTCTGCCCCGCGATGGGCACTAAATTATTTATGCTGATTTTGCCGTGTCACGGGATGATATTGGGACATCAACGACCAGATTAAAACGACCTGAGGGAACATAATAGCAATGCGGATAAATAGGGAATGATACGATGAGATGGTGACGCGGAAAAACCCCAATGAAGATGGGTAACAAAATCGCGGGTGGATATCAGTCCACCAATTCACTATATGCAACTGACGCTCAAGATGAACGGTGGTGAGTACAACCTAGTTATTGAGTTTGAATTGTGATTTAGAAAACAAATGCAAATGCGATTAAAGTAATAATATTCAGCGAGGTATTTCATAGTTTTAGTATGCTAAGCAGTCATAACAGTAGAGAGTTTGTACCTTGTGTTCATTCTTCTGATCTTTGCGCCTTGTATACCTCCAATCTCGGGTAATTCAAAGTATCTCTGAAGTTGGTTAGCAACAGCTATCTCTCAACAGAGGTCCATGATTGTCCTATTTTCATGCCACGCTGCTTGACTCGATCTCTGGATTATGTCCAGCATATAAATGGGAAGCCAAAGCAATGATTGTATCTTCTTTAATCTTCGCTGGACAGTTACACACTTGACCTAGCTCAACATCATGTCGTTGTTCTCATCGTCAACGTCAACTAGTAAATTTTGACCATATCATTGACTAAACACTATTTATATGCTCTAATCTGACCTATTGCATCAATTAAATTTAGGAAAATTTCCAAAAAATTACCTTTATAAATAATTTTTTTCAAAAAACAACCTTTTAATTTTTTTTTCTAAAAACTACCTTATATAAAAAATATCTTTCAGTATACCACCATTTAATTTCATAGTTAATATTAATCGTTAAATGACTAACGCCTTAAGGGTTGCTATCGATGGGGAAGCGAGGAAAGACGATAAAAACGAGAGAGGAAGAGAGAAAAGCATTTTGTTGTTACCCCATTATTGGTAGTTAAGCTTCATTAATGATCAAATGGTGGTATATTGAAAGAATTTTGTTATATAAGGGAGTTTTATGAAACTTTTTCTTATATTTATACACATTTAAAGATATAAAATCTAGAAGTTCTTCATTAGCAAATATACAATTATAATTGGTATAAATAGAAACTAAACAGGAGGAAGTGCATTTTAACTTGCTTTAGTTGCACTTATTTTAACATGACACTCTTAGATCGATATGGACAATCATAACCACGTTAAGAGTATGTACAATGGAGTTCAACTAATACTCCAACTAGCTCTCCAAGGAGAGAGAAAATGAAGAGCTACCTCTTACTCACTAATGGGGCTCTTCGGTCTGTCTTAGGTGTATCTTCATGGAGACACTTTACAAAATGCCTCTTGAAGCATATACCATTTGACTTAAAGATATGGCTCTCCAATATATGGGTTCCACAAAACTAAAATTTCGGATATTCAAAACTTTTCGGATAGAAAATTTAATTTTGGGTTACCCTAGTTGAAATATCAAAAAATCTCTGGTTTCATAACTATACAAATATATCTTGTTTCATGATCTAATATATGAGAATATATGTTGATCAGATCCGACCCAGAACCATTATTTCAAGCTTTTTACTGAAAATTTCGAATTTTCTAGTTATCAAATGTCCGATCTGAAATTTTCGGACTACATTTTCTCCGATCCGAAATTTTTGAACACCCGAAATTTCGGATTCGATCGAATAATCCAAAAGAATACCCCTAGTGACTAGTGATATGGTCTTCTATAAGTAACTTCCATTGATTTCTTCCTCCCTCCTTCCCCACTCCCCTTTCACACCTATTTTTGTTCTCCATCATAATAATAGAATAGCAAAGTCTTTCCTATCGTTATTCTCCATGTCCCATTTAGTTTTAGACCAGCTTATTGGAGAGGGTAGCCCAATAGCTAAAGTTTTATGGTCAAATTTGAAGGCCTTTTAGTGGACAACGCCTTAATGCATGGAAAAGGTCATTATTAGGCCAATAATATATTCCAACGGTTTTTAAAACAAATTATTCACCAAGTACCCTTTAGGTTTTATAATATTTATGAGGTACCTTGCGGTTTCAAAATTCATCGAGAACCCCTTAAGTTTGCATATAATGTACTAGACACCTTCAATAACTTACTGGTTTCAATTCTGTTAACTTAAATTACCTGAAATAACTTAAACCCAAACATAATTCGCTTATTAACCTACACTATGCCAAAATTATCCTTTTATAGTGATATAAATCACCCCTTTTTTTACAGTAGTTTTATTTGAGCCTAATTACGTACCTCTTAGGCAATTTTATCTGCTTTTAAAAGACTTTTTCATAAATCTCATGGTTATTGTAGGCATATTTTTATTACATAAGCGATGTGAGCGTGAAATTTACTAGCTTATCAAAGGGTTTTAGTTTCGAAAAACGTTTTTAAGCAACCACCAAGTCTTTAAATGAAAACTTGTAAACCTAATTGGTTATTTTTGGGAAACATTAGGGACTTATCCAATGTAGATTTTCCTGTCATGACTTCGTAATTGGTCAATGAAACAAAAATTGAGTTCTAGGATGAGGGTACGAATATGATCATGAATCACGTTCACCCATCTCGATCACCTCTACTTCGTAACATTTATTAATGTAGTTTTATGCAATTAAATAACTAAGCAATTGATTTCAATACCCTAAAAAGATTAATCTTGGTTGGATCCGTAAACAACCAAAAGAAAAATTTTGTAGGGACATGTTTATTAACAAACCAAAATATTGGGATCTTAAAACAATTGTCCAAATTATTTGATTAATCATTAGGACATTTTTTTGGGTCTTCATTAGCAATAATAAACATGTGAGGTGATGAAATTAATAAATATAAAAACAAAGAAATATGTACAAAAATATAGGAAAGAGACACTACTAGTAGAATAATTCATTATTGTTGCGTTTGTCATACACTATTCTTTTCCTTCTGGCATACTCTTTGTGCATATGAGTAAAACCGCGGCAATTCAATAGCAGCAATAGAGAATTATTCTATAAGTGAGATTAAGGATTAGAATACATAAAATACATGAAATTCCTTAAAGATCTACATCATGAACAATGCGTTAGTAACTTCAAATTAATAATTATGGAAGGAAAAGATAAGGGACCCTCAGGAATATGCCGGTATCACCTGGGTCTTAGAGAGTAATGATCTTCGGGCTGAGCAATCGTGGAGCTTGCAAAAATTGAGAAAAATGTATGAAGTGTTTGAGCATATGTAGTGTTTGGGAGTAATATGCTTAAAAATCTCGATGTGAAAGTGTGCCACAAACCAAGTGGAACGTCACCTATTTATAGGAAAATTAAAAAATAAGATAAGATTTGGCGTTGCACGGCGCGCTAACCTGATGTGCGGTCGGCAACAATGATGCTTCACGCACAAGGTTGTGCGTTGACGCATCTTGCTACACGTTTTTCAATTTTGATGACTATCTCGTTGTTGCTTGCGCGGAACAAGTTGCGCCAGATGCATTGGAGTACGCAAAGGGCATCTGTAGATCTGGCCAGATTTTATTTTGTATCCAATCTTAAAAACTTATTCTTATCTTCATTAAATGTTGCTCCCTCTGTTTTTTTGTCAATCTCACTTTCCTGTGCGCGTCTCCAATGCACATGTTTGAACTTAAATATCTTTCGTTATATATTAGTAAAAATTACAATGATTGAATATTGATAAAGTACTAATGGAGACGAATCAAATAATACCCCACATGATTATATTTTTTTCTTATATATTGAAAATAAATGAGAAGATTCTGTCAAAGTATAAATAGTGTCAAGATTTCAATTGAGAATGATAAAAAAAACACAAGGAGTATTATTTATAATATGAAAATCAATTATCTAAGAAAATATTTTATTGAAATAATAATGAATACAATTAATCATCAAGAAAATATTTTTGTAAGATATCTAAGATAAAATCAAATTTTCATAAAATCCTTTATTTTAGAAAATATTTTGTTGAAATAATAATGAATACAATTAATCATCAAGAATAACTGATTGGATTTTTCAATGAAATTGGCTCAAAAATACAATTTACTATTTATTCAAAAGTTGAGTTAGATTTGATCAAACAATCATGTCCATATCTAGTGGCCACTGGATTACCCACCAGGTATATGAAAAAATTATTCGCAATGGAGAGATTGTTATAATGTGATAAAGGGACAAAGGCTATGTTCTTGTCACCTTATTTCAATTGCTTATTACTTATTCTTGTTAAAATCATATCAAATCAAAAAAAAATATACTTCCTCCGTTTCGTTTTAAATGCAACAAAGGAATATTTTATATCTCACAAATAATACTCTTTTGTTGCATCTAAAATGAAACATATGAAGTAACATATTAGACCCTATTAAGGTCATTTACTAATTACAAAATATATCTAATTTTGTACTAGTATTATCAATTAAAATTTTAAGTAAAGTCTAATTTGAGTTTTTCAAGAAAAGAGTGAGAAATTCAAGTAATTTGATTTCCCTACTTGTTTGCTATGACGTCTTCATCATTTCGTTTGCTTCCTCGTTTCTCCCAAAGTCCTTAACTTCCACAACCCCCCCCCCCTCCCACCCCACACAAGGTTTCACTTGTTATTTCTATCCTAAACCCCATAGCACCTTGACCCATCATTGGCCACCACCCAAGCAAATAAAACCACCAACCCTACCATCGAATTCACTAACCCAACCACCAAAAACCACCACACCAACAATCGAACCACCACCATCACCACAACCATCATACCACCATGCCAGCCACCATAGCACCATCTTAGCTACCTAAACTCCTACTCCAGCCATTGAACCCACCTCGCATACCACCTGGATTAAAACCCACCCAGTTGCAAAAAAAAAAACCCAACTACTGAAACCATCAACCCACCGAAAAACCCACTACCCCCACAAACTCGGTCCAACCTCGAAAACAACACAACTATCCTGAAAAGAACCCAACCATCCGAAACTGAACCACGAACGTAAATACCGAAAAAATTTAAAGAATAAGAATCTATGGAACCCCTTTGTTAATATTTAATTATGGTTTTAGATACTCAAATTCAATCACAAAAAATTCAAATCTAAAGTTTTTATTGTCAAAATTAACCTTTAAAATCTGAAAATACATTCCAAGGTGATGGAGAAAGATAACGGAAAATAAAGAGGGGAAGGAGCTACAAGGAGGGGGCAACAGTGATCCAGTGGCACAATAGAAGGGTGGCGACAAAAATGGCAGCTACAATAGTTGGGTAAGAGAAAGAGAATAAATATTGTCGAGCAATGGTGAGAGAAAGAAGAATAAGGATATGCAAAACCCCTTTTTTTAATCTTTAGTAATGGCTTTAAATGGTCAAATTAAAAAATAAGAACCTATATAATCTCTTTTTTTAATCCTTAATAATCGCTTTAGATGGTCAAATTCAGTCACGAAAGTTGCAAGCTAAAGTTTTTATGGTTAAATATAAATTTTAAAACCTCAAATTTGACCTTCAAAGGTGGTGGAGAAAGATAATGGAAAACAAAAAGGTGAGGGAGCTACAAGAAGAGGGCAACGATGATCCAGCAGCGTAACAAAGGGGTGGCGATAAGAACATAAGATGGCAACTGCAATAGTTGGGAGAGAGAAAGAGAATAATTATTATCGAGCAATGTGAGAGGAAGAAGAGAGATAATCTAACCAAACAACAGTTCTCATTAAAGGTTTAGTTTTTCATTCTTGTTCTTCAACCTGTTCTCTTTCGACTTTCATAAACCAAACACCCCTTTAGATTTTTGAATTCTACGGGTTGGGGGCAAATCCAACAAGATGCTACATAATTTAGATCTAATTTTCATTATATATTGGAAAAAATATGTGATCAAAGTTCAATTATAATATAAAATTAAACCCAACAAATTCAGATGAAACCTAATTATATAATTTCAAACTACATCACCTTGTTTTAGGTGAATTGAACTAGGCAAATTACATAAGGAAGTAATAGATAGACAGAATTTTTTTAACAAATGTTCGTGCTACAAAATTGGTCAATGTTAAATAAATACTTCCTTTTTAGGGAAAATTTTATAAAACTAACTTTTAAAAAATTTCGTTCAAAAAACTACCTTATGTAACAAATTTCTTTCCATATACTACCATTTTGACAATATATGGGGTTAAATCACAATAATTGAATCACCAATTAATTGCTTTTCTTTCTTCCCCTCATTTCTTTCCTCAATTCTCGCTATTCCACCGACAAAAACACTTATGTGATTCTTTATCGATTAATATTAAATATAAACATAAACATAAAATGGTAATATATTAAAAGAAATTTGTTATATAAGTAAGTTTTTTGAAAAAGAAAAACCAGATCATGCATATTAGGAAATGGCTATTCTGAAAGAATGTTCACTATAACAAATGAAATATATCCAGCCACAACTTTTACATTTCTTTTTCCCTTTGCCAATAAAATCATGAAAAAACTACTGGAATTTACAATATTGCCTTGAAGAAACGCGCCCAGAGTTTGCTTCAGCCGCGAGACCCAAAGGAAGCGTCTTTTTCCATCCTATCATAAGCCAATAACTAGGGATTTGTTTAAAGATTCAGGAAAAAAAATAGGCCAAAATATAGTAATGGGTAAAGGAGGGAAATATATATGAAACAAAAGCGGTAAAACGTAAAAGAAGGGATGAAAAATGAAACAGGGTCAATGGGTAGAACTGAAGATATGGAGGGAGATAGTAAAACATACCTATTCAACGAGGAATCCTATCTTCTTTTGCTTCAAGCGCCTCTACTTCCTCATTTGACAGGATATCGACGATTGGTTCAAACACATCCCAATCTTTCCTTTTCCTGAAGTTCAAAGCATTAACAACGATCTTCAAAACACAAATTTTATTCTGATAAGAATGATTCAGGAGACAGACACCAACAGATGTAAGCATGTTTAGAAATCAACAAACAAAGATTTTACTAATAACAAGCTAGTCCGACATCTGTTGGGGGTTGGAGGAAAGTATAAAAAGGCTCCTAACAGTGGAAAGCAGTGCTATAGCTACACAGTCAAAACCACATTATCTTCTTCAGGTTTTTAATGAAAGATCTGCAAGTTTAAAGAATTGAATTGCATGCAGCTTCATACACATGAGAAGATATTTACTCCCTTCATTCCTAAGTACTTGATTTTTTACGCTTTTCCTATGTTTATAAATAGTTGATGTTTATCCCACCCACAATTTCAGCTTTACATTGAGCGGCAGTATCTAAACACACACACTATGGTGTATGAAGGCCAAATGAATCTCCATAGATGTTAACGTGTCCTGTGCAGAGAACTCAGCGTTCAGGTAGCATCATGCAGCACTCAGAAAAAATATATGTATATATTAAAACTTCCCGATTTGCATACCCAAAAATGATCCCCAGTCTCTGCCTGGAATTTTAGACATTCCATACCTCGAACGGAACTGTGATAATGGAGGATGCACATACACTGGCAGGAAAAGTTGACCACATGTCAACAATGAGATTTCTTCATTTAACTTACCACATCCACCAATAGAATGGTGCTAAGTGCTAGCTTACCATTTAAGTCTTAAGGTGTAATTCTAGCAAGACAAGGCAGCCGAAAGTGACTGCTAATGTTAAATATGTTAGGCCAATTATAAGTTCCTTGTGAGGTACTAGACATTACGGCTCCGTTTGGTAGGGCGTAAAACTTTTTCCTGGAAAACTGTTTTCCTCTATTTTCAGTTTTAAGTTGTTTGGTTGGCAAAAGAGTGTAAAACCATTTTCCCTTGGGGTAAAATTACTCTCACAATGATGGAAAACCATATTCCCTTCAAAATGAAGGGAAAACTGTTTTCCTTATCTCTCTTGTACCTTCCTCTCATTACCTTCTTACATTTCTTTTCATTTCATCATTTTTCTTACATGGAACCAAACAACGCAAAACTAATTTTGAAATTGTGTTTTACATTGTAAATAGTTTTCCATGAAAATCATTTTACATTGAAAATGTTTTACGCCCTACCAAACGGAGCGTACAAGACTGAAGAGTGTATCAAGTAAAAAACTCTGTGCATGGAGTAAGATGCTAATTGTAACGAAACAACAAACTTCTGATATCATGTCAGAAAAGGGACATAATGGATATCTGAACTCTTACCTAATGACACTTGATTTGCTTCCAAACAACTTAGCCAAATCCACTGCAGTAACACCAGCCTTACTGAAAAAAGGACATGTCAAGGTTTATAGTAAAGTCAACTAAAATATGATAGTGACTGGTTATCTCACAAGTAAGTCTCCTATTGCATAAACATACCTAATAGGGATGTACTCAATTCCGCGACGACCCTTCTTGTTTACTTTTATTTCCTTTGCTGAGGTTACATTTTGGACTGCAATCTGCAAACCATGGTTGATGCACTCAACATAGAGTGACGTAAATTCTGCTTCTCATTACTAAACATGATTAGAGATTTGAGAGAACTTTAGAACCTCATAAAGCTGCTCCCTTATGGCAAAAGCAATAGCAGGCTGCAAAACAAATTCATCGATTAAGAGTTAAGACACAGGGATACCCAGAACAAGATTAACGACAAAAAAAAAAAACCATAGTACCAGAGGTATTTTAGAATCACACAAATAGCAAGCTTCCAAAAAGCACTGAACAAGAAATTTAATTTGCTGAACTGAACTGAAATGTGCTCAAATTAAGCTCAAAAGAGTAAGTTATAAGAGCAGGTATTGATTGGTAATGCAAATTGGCATAGAAAAACAAATGTTTTTAGATGAAGCTTCGCTACTATAGGTACTGGTAAGGGACTTTCTCAACATATCATAAATATAAATTACTTCCTCCGTTTCGTTTTAAATGCAACAAAGGAATGTTTTATATCTCACAAACAATACCCCTTTGTTGCATTTAAAACGAGACGGAGGAAGTATTACATTTACAACCATCTATTACCCACTACCAAATGAGCCATAGATATACTAAACTAATAAATACACTATTCACATCCTAAGAAAGTTTTTGAGGAGAATATTCTTGGAGGGGATTACCATATTCTTTCCTTCCAAGAGTACAAGACCTTGTAAAGATCATATGAAAAGTCGAAAACATCACAGAATGCATAAATTTATTTCAATTTTATTAATTTTCTTTTCTGTAGCAGGGGGAGGGGGGAGGGGGGGGGAAGAATGTAAGAAAGGAGCAGTGGATGCATTTTAAAACCTCTCTTCCCAAAACTAGCAAACTGCAAGGCCCTGAGAATTGTGCAACTTTTCCTTGAACATGAAGCACAAAGACTATTTGACTAACCTAATATCTGGTGGATACTCTTTTTAAGGAACAAGGGGTAACTAAATGTACAACATGCGCACAGCACATGCACAAAGATACTAGCAGGCAATGGCATGGTCCAAGCGAGATATGACAATGTCTATCGAAGAAATACTCAATTAAACCGAAGCATAAACTTTTGTTGTCAGAATGAGCTTTTCAGGTGATCAAAAGTGGTTCTCATTCCACCTGCTACTCTTTCCTTTTGTATCCCTCTATTCTATACTAAGCTGTGAAAATTTTGGAAGTCTCTGTTTACTCTTACTGTCTCGTCATTAGGGATGTGTAAGTCTTTTTAGTTCATGTACTTTTCAATTAACTACTTCCGATTTTTGGAAATGTCTTCTCTGCAGGTCTTGCCTCTCTATCAAGTATCAACCTTGTGAACATCTAGGCTTTCGCAGATACACCAACGGAGGAATCCATATAGGGGGTGTTATTGGTTGCTGTTGTCATAGGAAAATAATCAAATCCTTATCACTCTCAGCCATTTCATAGGACTGCATCAGAATGTAACTTTCTCACACAATTGCAGATAGTGAAGCCAACAATATGTTAAAAATTTCAATATCAAAAGATGATCTTTCGGATTTTTCTTACTCCAACTTCAGGGTCTTCGATACCCATGTCTGAACAGAAGGTCTTTGCAAAGTCCTCGGGATCGCTCTCCATATTGTTCAAGTCCTGATAATGACAAGGAATGTACCAAGTTCATTCAGTTCAAGACGGAAAAACTAGCAGTCAAAGAACTATAACCAACCAGATGCTCCCTAATAATCCTACCCACAAAAACTGGTCCCTGATAAGAGTCTGATTTACTCGAAGATCTAGCTGCAATATGGCAATGAGCAGGATAAATATCAGCAACAAAAAGGATTAGCTATTGCACTCAAATTTACTGAGGCTACCACAAGAATTTCAAACCTTGATGGGTACAATCTTCTCACCAACATGCATATCTTGGCCTTCATATGACCGAAATTCTGTCAGCTGTGACTGCAGTGATCATATGTCATCAGAGTAAGAACAATATAAACTTAGTGATAATCACATACTTCCATCCATGGTTCGAAGATACGGTTTTGGTCATGGTTGTGGAAATAGTTGCAATTTCACGGTAATAGAACGGATACGTTCATCGCAGTTTGGCCTGCGAATTTGGCATTATTGTCCTGTTTAGGTGTTTTTATGATTATACACCAATATGATAGTATAATAATAAATTGTACATTTGTAACAATAAATAAATTCTTTTATATCCCCTAGTTCACCATACTGTTATTTGCACTATGTATTATAAAATTACCTCAGGAAGCATTTGTTTTATCCCCTTAAAACCACCATAGATCTCGTGATTGTTGTTCGTTTGCGTCTTCTTCTCTATTTATATCTTTTTATGTCATTTTTGAAAGGACGTTTAGGGAACAGTGGGAATCTATGGAAAAAAGATCTAAAAGTAGCGCCTTGATATGGGAAATGCGGGCGAAATATCCTTGTCACGGTTGGTCCAACCGGCTTCTTCAAATCAATTGGTTTGAAATGGTCAAATTCAGTTAGCCAAAGTTGGAAACAGTCCCAAAACGGGTGAACCCAATTCATTATCCCGTATTTTCGTACCATGGTTTCATCACCCTAAAATTTAATGATTTACTTGGAATTGACCAAACTGCCTTAGATTGAATTCCATCTGAAACTAACATTAACTTCATATATGCCTTGACCCAAATTATAAAAACAACAAAGCCCTAGGCCCAAAATGATTTAGAGTCGGCGAACATAAATCATCCTAACAAATAGTTTCCATGACAGATGTTAACAGTAAAGGAAGAAGATTTTAAACAAAGGATAATGAGATAATGGAACTGAGAGGAGTCAGATGAGAGAAAACATAAGGAACCAAAATGTGTAAAGGGAAAAGAAAAATATGGGGATATAAAAAAATATGTAATCTGAGAACGTTCTATAAGAGAGGTCAGAAGGAAGAAAATGAAAAGATTTGAGAAAACCATAAAAGGATTAAATAAAAATGTTTTAGGGCGAAAAGTTTGTAAAACCAAAAGGAGTAAAGACAGTAAAGTAATAAGAATCAAAAGGACTAAATACATGATCAAGTTGTGTCATCAACACAAATTCTCTCCCTTCACTTTGTCCTATCCAACATCATATTTTTTTTGAAATCCAACTAGACTCATATCACTCTCAATCGTCCTTATCCTTTCTTAGGTCTTCCCTTACCCTTTTCGTGCCATTAGTTGGTCTCCGTGTGACATGTCCAGACCACCTCAATGACTCTCCCTCGTCTAGTTCTCAATAGATATAACCCGTACTTTCCTCCCTAGTGATTTTTTATTTAAATTAAATTGTATATATCTCTATTACTCCAAACACCTTCATTTACCTCAAAAACAGGGTGGCGTATCGTGTCGTATCCGACACGATACTTCACTTGGATACTTCATTTTAGACTAAAAACCTGACTTTTTTCTACAAAATAACCGAGTCGGACGCTTAGACACCGGTATCGTGTCTGAGTAACATAGGTATATATACATATTACATAAAATACACACATAATGAAATTCAATATTGCACTCCATCTGTTTCTTTTTAATAGTTACACTTTGAGCTTTGATACTATTCACAAATTTATGTTTGACTTTAATGGGTAAGGAAATATATAGTCATGTGAGATCTTATATTATTCGTCTTGATATATATTTTTGGAATATCATCTTTTTATAACTTTTACAAATGCAAATTTAGAGATATTCAAACATTTACAGAAGCAAGCGTGAGAAGGTAAAGTGTAACTATTAAAAAAACGGAGGGAGTATGAAACACATTAAAATTTAATATTTTAAAAAAACAAAAAGTACACATAAATAAATAAGTTTTTTTACATAAATATTGGCTAAAAAATTACATAATATTTCTAAAAAAATCAGGTCGCTGATCCAGACAGGAAATTTTATGGAAATGGACCGTACTGGACCAAAAGACCAAAATCTATGATTTTCATGAGCCGGGACCAGGCCAATGTTCAGTCCAGTCCCGGTCCGAATCGGCACACACCTTGATAAATGTATGATATCCAGCTCCATGCTATGTGACTTAAGGCTCCATGCTAGATTTAGTAAATGACCAACATTTTTCACCTTCCTTAAGAAGGGGTATCTTTGGGAATAAACACATAGTGTACAACATTTCATCAGGAGCTCTCTGGAAGAAGCGATATGTTACCGAGCTACCTTATTGGGAATAATGAGAGCATCTTTGACCACTCAAAGTTTATATCCGAAGCGAGTTTTCAAGAAACTGCTCGAGTTTTAGCAAAAACGGCTCTTTGGGGCCATATTGATTGGTTTAAAGGAAGTTAAGGACTAAAAGAAAACTTTGTCATAGGGGGGATGATACACGTTGGTGTTGGATTCAAAGGATTCGTACACCATTCAAGTCAACACAAGGGCATTCCCTTGAAAACAACAAAAAGAATCTATTCAACGGGGAAATGGGAGATAAAGTAACTGTTGTTCTTAAGTGCATAATAATTATGCCTAAGACTAAAAGATGCAACGTATAATAATTCAATGGTGAAGGGCCGTAAGAGAAAATAGATCAAAGGCATTGGTAATCCAATGCGGCCGGTCATTACTCCACTTCAACCTTAGTTCTAAGTGCTTCTTTCCTAGAAGGGTATCTAGTGCAAACATCTTCAATAAACCTTGCTATTCACACCCAAATAACTCATGTACCTCTTGTTGTGTTATAATGTACTTTGAGTCTTTGACATATTTGTCTTAAATTCCTCTTGTCCTCAATACTTATATTTATATATAATATGGTTTTCTTCCCATGTTCACACACGATACTCTGCAGAGTTACAACTCGGATATGGAAAAGTACTACATCCAAAAGCTCAAACTACAGATACACACACAAAGCAGTCACTCTAATTACAGTTCTGACTTCTACACTTCTAAATCTACCACATGAAAATCACATCTTTAGAATAATTTAAACCAATAAACCTTAGTAGTGCACCTCCAGAACTCTTCCATACTTCAACAAGCTCATCATATTAGCATTAGTCCATAAAACAAAAGGAAAAACAAACCAAGAATAGTTAGGAGTTTTTGATTTAACAATGAAAGTTGGGTCTTGCTAGCATCTAGCAGAAGATAGATAAAAGAGTGACTGAGTGAGTGGCAAGTAACTTACATGAATTCCAAGCACAACAATTACTATTCTTAAGACTCATCAGTGGAATCTTCATGTGACTATAACCTTTAAAGTCTTCAACTGTCTAGTCAATAACGACAACTCCCCCCCCCCCTACTCTTTTTTAACATGTAATAGCCCAATCTTCTCTATTTTAATGGGCACTTGATTTCTTCCCAGCATATATTATTTGAGTTTATCAACTGCACAGACAGAATTTCAGAAAGGCCCTTTCTTGTCTAATGCCCAAGCTAGGTTGGCAGCCCTGTTCCTTCAATACAAGAGGACTTCAGGATCCCGCGAATAAACTAATGACATGCAGATAAGCATGTGCCTTGAATGGCTGGGTGCCAGTCAATTGCAAGGTCTTTTACAAAGTAAAGAAACATATTGCTGTAAGTTTTGAATCTCAGACATCACATGATCTCAAAAAATCCTATCACGATATGCCCCAAAGAGCAATCAACCAAGTCTTCTTCTAGAGAAGAAAAAAGCGCATGCATTCAGCAATTGTCCACTTACTTGAATGGACTGAGCAATCTGAGTTACAAATCCTGATGGAAGCTTCAGGTCCTTTGCAGTCTTTCTTGCAAATACTGCAATCTCTGAATCCGGATCTGCAATACAAATCATTGGGTGAAGGTGAACGGTACTAGCAAAGAATTGACCACCGATAACACAAAAATACTTCAAACTAAAGGAAAACTATGACTATAATAACAAAAAATTTAGTAGGTGCATAGAAACAATACGAGATTTAACTTGGGAAGAACTTTAAACCTTGAACTGTAGTCTACATAAGTTTCACATCCCAGTCTATATCCAACATCACAATAATCTAGCACAATCAATCATCTGTTAATGTCTCAGCCATCTCCCCAACCCCCCCCCCCTTCCGATGTTTAACAAAATAACAAAATTATACCGGTTTAAATATAGAAGCAGAAATGTCTACTCTCCACACCGATCAACAAATAAGGTAAGCAAATATGTTGTTGAACTCAAATCAAGAAGGCCCAAACAGTCCGCTATTTTTGATAGCTATTGAAGAACTAGTAAAGATGAGTTTCTGAATCGGAAAATTATCATACATCTAGACTAGAACTCAGCTGCCTACTTCATCTATATTAGCCAGAAAGAGGCCCACCATCAACACTATCAAGATCCATAGGCTTTCTGTTCTAGAAGCATTATAAACTACAAAGTGATGTATGGAATTAAGCATAAGCCAACAGCTTGGGCACTCACAACTGCACTCTTTCAGTATTCCATGAAGACCAATGATTTTCATTTTTCACCACTAAACACCAGATAACAAAAAGGATGAACTTTCCCAATGCTAACTGTAGGAACAATAGCTTCAACATCATCCTCGTGAAAAAAGCATTGAAAGAAGAAAGACATATCACTCGATAAATTGTGATTTTTACTCCTAAATCAATGATAATAAAGATTAATCAGTGTGTGTCAAATTCTAATCCTACACACATTACATTAGCGTTCTCAAAATCATACATCAAATTGTTATAACAATTCTCAACAATAACAAAGTTATTAAAGCTTCAATAGGTGAAATTGAATCACTAAGGTACTCAAATGCCCATCTTCTCTTCTTTTCCCAATTTGGCCAAATCGACACCGGTATCCATCCCATGTATTCGACTAATAAAAACGAATTTCAAAAGCCATAATTCCAATATAAATGACATGACCACAACTTATTCATTTCCTCAAAAAACTTCAAACCAAAAATTAACGTGAAGATCATCTTCATCGTTCCTAATTTACCAATTTTAACCTGTCCCATCGCAAAACCCTAAACCACCCCCCAAAAGAAACAAAATAATGTAACAGACTATAGAACCAGTGGATTCCACCTAGCTAAAACCTGGGACCGAATCCCGTCTACACCACTGCACTTAGTTGCTTACAAAGCCGGAAAAAAAAAAGATCAACTTAAATTATTAAGCAAAACATAATTAAGGGTGATAATGTATGATAAACCTGAAGGGTTCCAGGTGAAGGCATCTTTATAACGCTGACCATCGATTTCTATGTCAAGACGAATTGGAACTAAATTCTCCGCAGTTGGCCTATTATTAAAAAAAAATCAACTTTTAGCAACTGTAACACAATTAAGAAAAGAAAAAGAGAAAGTATTGGGGTGTTTACATTCTGAATTTAACAGGGTTCCGGTACGCAGCTGCAAGGTGAGGCTTCATGCTTCCACTGCTCTTCTTTGCACCTGTTTTTTATTTTCGTGCTCAATTTAGCGGGTTTTGGGTATTTGAGGGAATTGTGATTAGTTTCTGAAATTTTACAAGTTGAGTAGACAGCGTTATTTTTTATTTTGTCCGACCCAGCTACACCGGCAAGGTTTGGAAGTGGGAGGGAAGGATACGGGAATACTTTTTTTTTTATTTTGTCTTTACTATTTAAGGGTCTGTTCTCCCCAACTTATTTTCAGTTCAGTTCAATTCAGTTCAGTTCAGTTCAGTTCAGACCAGTTCAGTTCAGTTCAGCTCTTGACAATACTTTTACTCTCACATATCACTATTCATTTCAGTTCAGTTCAGTTCAGTTCAGTTCAGATCAATTCAGTTCAGTTCAATTCAGTTCAGTTCAATTCAGTTCAGTTCAGTTCAGTTGTTTTATGCCGAAGAGAACAGACCCTATGTAGTATTACTATTGTTAATGAGTCAGGGTGGCTTGCAAACTGTTCGAACTCGATTCGGTCAAAGCTCGGTCAAAGCTCGGTCAAAACTCGACTCGAGTTCGAGATTGACTCAGCGACCTTAACGAGTCGAGCCTAAGCCTAGTAGATTGGGCTCGAAAGCTTGCAAACATGTTCGAAGAATTTTAGAGTATAAATTTTATTCATTGATTTTTAACCCAACTTGGAGTTCAATTTCAAGCCCACTTTAAAAATATAAACCAATTTAAAAGTTTCATCCCAATTAAAAGATACAAACTAAGGTCTTTCTTTTCACCCCAATTAAAACATACAAACTAAAAAAGAGTGAATATTTTCTTAATAGTCGTTCTGTTCAAGGGTTTTCGAAGAACCCTAAATCCCCAATCTCCAGTTGAACGCCCGACTTCGACGACGAGCTGCGTGATTTATTTCGGTGGCGACCAGCGTGCATGGTTTGTCTAGGCGGCGACCAGCATCATCTTCGGCGGCGAGCAGGAATGTTCATATTTTTCGTTATTTTTAGTTTTCTTTTTTTATTTTTTCGGTTTAATCTGTATTCGAAGTTTTTATGTGCTAGATCTAGGGTTTTAGTTTCTTATTTTGTGATGAATTTCTCAATTTCATCATACATTCTTCGAGCCTTTTTTATTTTAGTCTATAGTTTCGTCTGAGTATGATGAATGGTTTTGGATGCTAGTTGGTTGTTTATGTTAGCTCACCAACTGATGGATTTGCTTGTTTGTTTTGGATGGTTTTGGATGCTAGTTGGTTGTTTATGTTAGCCTTTTTTGAGAAGTCAAGGACAATTGCTCGTTGGCTTTTTTCATTTCAGTCATATTTGCTTCATTTAATCATAGCGCTTTTGTATCTCGTCAATGCTCATTGATTCGGCCATTTCGATGGAATTTGAAAAGAAGTGATTGATCTGGTTGTGGCCCCACAGTGGGCGCCAAATTGTTTATGAAGAATTTCGCCTATGCGACGTAATTCAATATGGGGACACCGACAACTAGATTTATGCAACAAATAATAATGAAATGTGGAAAAACAAAATCAAGGTAAAGGGATGTTGACGCGGAAAATCCAAATGAAGGTGGGTAAAAACCACGGTGAAGATGAGTCCACCAATCCCTATATGCAATTGTTGTTCAGGGTGAATGACGATCAGTATAACCTAAGTAGTTTGATCTAAGTACAAAGATTGCTTAATTTTGTATGAAATATGTGAACTACAGTATATATGAAGTAGAAGGAAATCTCAAGATGATCGTTGTAATATGTATATCCTTTTTTATTCTCTCTCTTGCCACTTAAATACTCTCTTAGTTTCCCAAAATACGATGTAACGCACCTCCAAAGATCTCGGAGGCGACTTCGCACAATACTCGTGTGATCTCAACCAACTCCCTACTTAAATGGTACTTGCTCTTGACTTCAACTTTACCTAGCAATGTCACGAATTGCAACTGCTACTTATTCCTTGTTTCTCGGACAACAGTTCCATCTTTGACTTAGTCCAAGCGTCAACGTCGAGTCGTGTGCGTCAACGTCTCTGTGTCAATGTCAACCTGAAATTTTAGCCACAACAAGTATATCTATAGTAATTAGCCATAAATGTCATCTACTGACATGGACAAATTCGTGGTTTAGATTAATTTCTTGTGATAGTCTTTTTTTCCATAAAGGCTATCATAAAAACATCAGTGAGTAACAGTTAAGATTTTTATTGAAATTCTAGTTTACCTTTCAAATACAGTGAGCATACTTCTATTTTTTTATCATACGTGAATTTGTCATATATATTATCGATGAAATCTTTCTCATTCTCAATAATATGTGTACTTATTAAGTGAGGAGAAGCACATGCTTGTATTCAAAAAAGAGGAAGCAATCTAGTTCTTTAATACTTTTTTCATCTATGTCTGTCTACTCTATGGAAGAGAAATTAAAGCTTTTAAAACCCAAAGAATTTGCTTGGATGTCTATGTGTCTTATGACCCCAAAGGGTAAAGTTAACAATCAAGAGTGTAGTTCACATAGGACACGAGTCAAGGAAATTAATCGTGTGAGGGAATACTGATACAACAACACTACCAATGGAAGAAAACGAGATCATAAATATTGAAAAGGATGATTACTTTACTTTTCATTCCTAAAGGATATGGTTCTTGATGAGAAGGGTAGTGTGAAGGACCAAAACATTGAGAAGGAGAGTGACTTAGAATTCCCAAAAGAGATGGATGTTAAAAAGGCTAAGTAAGGGACGCCAATATTGCTAATAATCGATGTTGAAACATATTCAGTGGAGAAGTCCTACAAAGACGCCCCTTCTAAATTTATAATTTAATTTACAATAGTATTATAGAAGATAGGGCCCTCTATGCACATATTATTAACCTCAGTAAAGTCTAATCCATCAATGGTGAAACAAAAGATGCTCCACCACGAATCATCTTATCCATACACACTCAAAAGCTCGTGTTGGTGAAAAGCGAAATTTATCTTTATTGTTTTTTCATTGTAACTAAGTGAAAATCCATGTAATAAGAGTTAAAAGAGTTTATAGGTGTTTTTGTTTTAATTTTATAAACTTGTTAGTTATTTGATCCCTCGATATAAAATAAAATAAAAATAATAATTGTGCATGCATGTTTACAAAAGAAAAGTGCTTTTTCTATATTCTATTCATGATATGTCATATATTATTCGATAAAGAAACCAGTAGGGAAAGTTGGTTGAGATTTAGTTAAGCAATTAACATAAAGTTTGGAGCATATTTGCTTAATCTATTCTTTGATCTTTAAACTGCCAATAGTATCACAACCATTAGTTTTAGGTTTTACTACGATGCATTGCAACATTGGATCTGGATGTATTCAAAGTTTGGGTCGTCAAAGCATCACATATATAACCTTCATTTGCTTCACATATTTAGGTTTAACAAATTTTTAGAAATGTGAATATTGTTGTAACTTTTAATTACTATCGCTAATTTTTCGAAGATCATAGTTGCTTGTGTTATAAATTTATTCATTTATTTGATGTTAATTTCAAGTGTTTGATGAATATGACATAAATTTGGTGTATGGTGCTAGAAAATATTAGTGCATTCGATATAAAACCTGCGTGTCATTGAATAAAATGATTTAGTTATGCAAGATACAAGTTAGATACATCGTGCTTCCGTCATCTTTGGAGAATATGTTGCTATCAAATGTTAATGGAGGTGCTACATGAGGAAGTATGTTTACATAACGGTTATGGGCATCATTTGCTTATAATCAAGACATTTTGGTAATAAAATGTAAATCCCCTATCTCTCTGGGTCACTTCTCTCACTTTTGTTGATATATGCCACTTTTTTTTTTTAAAAAAAAAACTAGCTAATTTTGTTAAACTTATTTTACTGAATTTATTTTTGATAAAAATCTGCAATAATATAATATAACATTCACTTAATATGATAAGATGTAGCCAAAATATGATCAGTAGTCGATTATATTGATATGATATACTAGTCATCTAATATATCAACTAGATTCCAAATAAAAATATATCAAAATATAATTTGCTTATAATTTATAATTTTTTAATAGTAAAGAGTTATCAAACATAAATTTAGTAAAATAAGTTCAACAAAATTAATTTATATCAACAAGAGAGAGAAAAGGGATCCAAGGGATAGAGAGAACAGAGAAAGAAGGAGGGAGAGAGAGGAGACTGATTATGAGCAAATGGTGTCTCCGTGTCTGTAACCATTTGGTGCTACATTATAAAACCACGAATACCATTCGTGATCTTATATTTAAAAACCTTTATTGACATTGAAAATTTTTTAAATAAAAGAAAACAAAATCATAAATAACATTAGCACTTTTCCTCGCCGAAAAAAATATGCGCATAATTATTAGTTGATTTTAAGTAAAAACCATACTAAAAATCATTCTCAAACCGAACATGAATCAATATCATTCCACGAACCACTAAAATAAGTACTACCAAAGAAAGATAATGGATTTTACAATCCCCCCACTAAAGGGGATGATGATGGAGTGGGAGGAAAAAAAAATACAACTCTATACACCCTATTTCTCACGTTTCTTACATTGCCAAAAAAAAATCAAGTTAAACTACAAGAAATTAAAAAAAAACCTAATGTTGATATTATACACCAACAATAATACACTCCAATACTTTTATTTTTAAAAATTCAAAAAGTTGCTCTCTTAAGAGAAGTAACAGTAACTTTAGCACCTAAAGGCGAAGTACCGACATCAATCTCAAACGAATCATATCTCAAAAACAACTCAACAAGCAACAACCTCGAAACCAACACCACAAAATCTTTTCCAGCACACTGTTTATTCTTCACAGTTGGGCTTTCATTCTCCGGCCCATTAGACCAAACTACATATTTCAACAACTTCTCACCTTCTTCCCCAACAAACCTATCCGGTACAAATTCATCCGCCCGTTCAAATATCCTCGGATCTTTCGTCGCAAACGGTTGAAACCCGAATAACATTTCACCTTTCTTCACTTCAAACGCTGCGTCGTGAGACTCAATTATCATATCCTTTTTCGCACGTCCGTATTGAGAAGATACAGGTGGTTCTATTCTAAGAGATTCATACACCACTGATTTCATCAAAGTCATTTCCTCCATTGCTGACATCGTTATCTCTCCACCGTTTGATCTTACAGCTGTTCTTATCTCTTCTGCTAACCGACGATGTAGATTCACCCCTGCGCGTCCGATTTGTTTCACCATGTTTGGGAAAAATATCTTCATCCCACCGAAGGAATTAAAGCACGTGGTGAAAATCAAATTGTGGCACGCTTCGTCACGTGAGATCCCAACTTCGGAAGCTTCTTGAAGAAGAGTAGTGGAGTTTTGGTAGAAGAAGTTGTAGAGTTTTTGGTAGTCTTTTTTGATGAGAGAGAAAGGTAGACGGAAAGTATGGATTGTGGATTCTTCTATGAATTTTGGAAGGCCCAAAGTTAGGATTGGGCCGAGCTGGAATAAAACCCATTTAGAGATTATACTTGGGCCGTTAAGCCCGAGTTCAGAGTCCGCTGGGTTGACACCGTACCAAGCACGTGATAAGAAGTTGAACGACGCTTGATCGTTTGCGTCGTTGAATTTGGCTTTACCATTTGTGGCTAACTCGTTCTCTAACTCGTCGAATAACTCGGAGAAGGAGGATCGGAACTCGGGGATGACTCGGTGGCGAGTGGAGCTAACGAGTTTAAACATAAGTTTTTTAAGCAACTCGTGAGTTGGCTCGGACGGGTCGAGGTAGGAGAGAACTCGGTAGCCGCCAGTGAGTTCGAGGGAGGGTGAAAAAGTGCCGGTAAATAAGTCTTTTTTTTCGACTTTAGAGACGTCGAAAAGCGTGGGGAAACTTTTACCGTCTAGTAAAACGACGACGTTTGGGTTGGATGATATAAAAGGGCCAGGTGGCATATTGACTCTAAAAACAGTGGACTTGTATTTTTGTACTCGTGATTTGAAGAAGTCTTCTTTGCCTTGGTTGTAAAAGTAATCTTGGCGATCATTGATTGGTCCGATGATAGGGAGGCCATAATCGCCGGGGATTTTCTTGATGGGGAGGTTTAAAGGTTTCGACGACTCCGTAGGTGGTTGTTGTTGTGGTATAGTGACGGTGGCTGAGATGCGTCGTCGAAAAGAGGTGTTGGAGGATGATAATAATGGGAGTGATGAAGGTAAAGCTAGGGAAGAAGAAAGTGCCATATTTTGGGAGGCAAGTGAAAAAGATAGATGTTGGAGAAGTTAGAATGAAGAAAGTAAAGTAAAAGGGTGTGGCTTGTACAATTGAATAATTGATATGATGTTGTGACTTGTGAGTTGTGAGTTATGTTAGTGGGTAGTAGTTGGTAGAATGATGTATTGAGATTTGAGGGGTGCTAGTATTATATAGAGGGAAGAGAAAGGTGGTGGGAAAAGAGGTTAGTATATATCCTCGTGTTTAAGATGGAGGGATTCAAATGAATAAAGTTTCCATAACTCGTAGGTGGGTGTAGGCCTGTAGGGACCCTGAGTCAAAACTCAAAACGGTCGGACGGTGTGCTTTGGGGATAGATCTTGTAGTTTCTAACTTCAATAAACACATAATTGCATATTTGCATTATTTATTGTGATTTGCATTCTCCAAAATAATTTTAATGTACATATAAAGGTAACCCCTTTATGGTTATGTATAAAATGCTTAAAATAGAAATAAAATATTAAATCAAGCATTTATTATCTCAGTTGATGTGAAAATGTATCTTGAATTCTTAAACTGTTTCCATTTAACGAAATGTATTTAATGTTTATATGTAGCCCTAAGAGAAAAAACTTTATCTACCCACCGGGTCAACAACCACTACTAATAGAAATAAATAAATAGTGGAATCAAACTCATCAATTCTAATAGTTTTTTAATGTTCTATTTCTAGTGGATTAACTACCCACCGGATAGATGTAGCATTGCCCAGCCCTAATGGCTACATATAACATTACCCTTTAATTTATAGAGTAGGAGAGAGAAATGAACGCTTAATAAAGTAAAAGTGTACGTACAACAATAAATGTCTGATTGGTGACTATCGTGAGTATTTAATAATGGTTTTGTAAGATGAGGTAAGGGTAATAATGTTAACTAAAATTGTTTTTTTTACCAAACTTGAGAATTATTGGCTTATTGCAATAAATGTAAAACTAATTAAAGTGGTAATTGTGTAATTTAAAATGGATGAAGTAAATATTAAAAACACAAATATTTAATTCACCTAAATAAAAAAAGTTCACGCCTCTTCTATTTCACGTTAAATTTTTCTCTTTAGAAAATATTAGTTTTTTTCACATAGTTCTAGAGCTAACATTTTCGAATTATCTTTTATAAAATAACCTTCAGTTTTGGATAATTCTAAAAGCACTTTAAACTTCGAAAAAAATCATCATAATTCTAGACAAATCTATTATTGTTTTTTTAACATCAGATAGATCTACTATATATTAGTGATGTTTGGCATTACTAGCTAAAAATAAACTGAAATTGATAAGTTAACTGAAACTGATAAGATAAAGCTGAAACTGATAAGACTGATTAGTTTAACTGTTTGGCAAAATTAGTTGATTAAGTTGATAAATTATTTTAGCAAAATTAGTTGTTGTCAAAATTTTGGAGAGATTTTTCAAAGTTTCAGTCACCTGATTGTGAAAAGGTAAATTTTTTAATTTATCATTTAAGTCATTTTAGCCACCTGAAATTTTATTTTAGATGCTCCCCAAACACTACTAATCATTTTAGCATCTAAAATATGTTAGCACCTTATCATTTAAGGTAGCTAAAATGCTTTCCCAAATATAGCCATTGTGAAGCAGAATTTTTTTTTTTTTTAAAGTTACTTTAACAAAAACATTTAAAGTATGAGATCACTGTATCAGTTTTTGTTTTCTTATTATGAATTATGATATTGTTGACATATGGAATTGCGGAACAGCCTTTGACCCAAAGTGTGGATAAGTCATAATTATAAGCAGGAAAAGAAAGAAAGGTGTTTGCATTAGACCATTTTTTTGGTGGGAAATGATATTAAGACGAATACACGGTAATCTTTCCTAGAGCAGTAGCCATCGTTGAGATTTGAGTATGGCTATTCAAAGGCAATGGAAGCAACATGGAAACTCACATGCATCCTCAAAACTATAACATGAGATTTGACTTTTTTGATTTGCAACACCAAGCAACATAGACTGGTAGTAAACTTCTTTGTCAAGCTCATCAGCTCTACGCTAGTAATGCAATCTCCAAAACCCACATCTTCGATTCAGTGCAGGTCAGGTAACAAATTTCATTAAGCTCGAAAGCTGAAGAGATGTCTACTAGGCCGAAATCGACAAAATGATATTTACAGCTCGTCTGGTAGTTGGTCATAAATAATGGTAATGAGAATGAATTTGTATGTAAATTTATGAAGAATATAACTTTCGATTTCCATGATATGCAATGAGAAGAGGGACTAACAGAATAGTACAATAACTTAGGCAAACTCGGTTGTAAATCTCTGAATTGACCGATAGAAAGTTGAATTTCTGTTTGTATTAAGAATATCAACTCGTTTCTTTGGTTTTTTCTGGGAGCTAGTAGACAGTAGACTATTAGCAATGTGCCAATATCAATGATGTACTTGTACAGTTGTACTACATCATACTCCCTCCATCCCAATTTATTTGCTACATTTTGCCATTTAGGGATGTCTCAATTTATTTGCAACATTTACAAATATTTCCATATATAGTACATAGGTCCCACATTTTATTTACAAATTTGTCATCACTCCCTTCTTGATTTTGTAAATGTTTCCATATATAATACATAGGTCCCACAATTACCTATTTGCTTTTTTGTTAATTCCATTTATGTCAATGGTCCCCACTCCCTCCTTGATCTTTGTGAAAAAGTGCTTGTAGCAAATAAATTGGGACGGAGGGAGTAATTTATTATTTTCCATTTTGTTTGTTTTTTTCCTTCGATTCCAACTCTTATTTATTTGCTTTTCGTAATGTTTTTTTTTTTCATATAACCCTTTCTTATCCCATTTTGTCCTCCTTCAACTCATTTTATGAGATGAGTTGAGAATCACACTTTGCAGTTCAGGTTTTTTTGCTCTCTTTTAAAAGTAGAAACTTTGCATGGTTATTTTTTATATTCTTTTTTCTCTATAACTAGTGAGTGTTTCAGATGATGTCCCGATTGTTACATTTTATAATTTTTTCATGATAAGGAAAAATTAGCGTCATGATGTGATAAGTAATTGCATAATGATATATAAAAGTTAGATCTTAAAAATTTCAAAAATTATTAAAAGAGACGGTCTAATTTTAATATAAAATTAGACCTAGTCACTAAATGGATTAAGCTAGTCATCGAAAGAAATTAAGCTAGTCACGATTGCACTAATTCTCTTTTTAATATTGGATTTACTATTGCCTAATTTTAATTTAAAAGTAGGCGGTCTCTTGCAAGACAAACTCTAAAAATTTGGGGGTGAAAGCAAGAGCTTAACTTTTTACAAGGAATTGGAGTAATTGAATAAGTCTACAATAGTCTTTAGTTGCTACCATAAAACTATTTGAGGTCTAACTATTTGTATAAGTATTTTAATGATATCTAATTATAAGACTTTATTATATTTTAATTTGAAAAACTAAACAATGATGTTATATTGGATTCATGGTTGATCACTCACTTGTCATTTTAAAATGTCATGTGTTCGATACTTTCTACTCCTTATATATATATATATATATATATATATATATATATATATATATATATATATATATATATATATATATATATATATATATATATTTCTTATCTTTCTCAATTGAAATCTTGACATCATTCATACTAAGAGAAAATCTTTCTCAATTTATAAGAAAAAATATAGTCATCACGTGGGCTCTTGCTTGATTCGTCTCAATTAATACTTTATTAATATTCATTCGTTATAATTTTTACTAATAAATAATGAAATTTATTTAAGTTCAAAGGATGCACTAGGAGATGCACATAGAAAACTGAAAATGATTATAAAAAAAACTGAAGGTTTTTTTAATATGAGTGACTAACACAAAAATAAAGCATTTGCATTAGAGTCTTAGAGGAGAGTGTCAAGTCTATAACTTTAATTCGTAATTAAACACCAAATTTAAGTAAAATAGCTCGCTCCCTTATTAGATGTTTATATAAAAAAGCGATAACATATTAACTATATAAGCGAAATAGGAAAGCACAAAGTCATTCATGTGAACTTATCTTTTCAATCCCCATGACGAGCAACTAGAGTATGTAGACTCATCTTTTTTATCCTACGACCAAGAAATAAGACTAGCAATCCAATTATACTATCTTTGTATTTTTTTAGTTGTATCATATATTTTTTCACTTTTGGCGAGACGCTTCTCTAAATGTTTATATCTCTTATTAAGTGTAAGTAAAAATTATAAAAAATTGATAATTGGAATCCTCGCATTGAGACGAATTTAACAAGACATTATTTGACTATGTCTTTTATTATATAATGATGCGTGCCAGTTTAACAAAGTTGGTTGATGAATAGTGGCACAAAAGCAAATGTTGCAACTAAAAAACTACGGAGGTAGTATGCCTTTTACTGGCAACAATCAACTGGTGCATTTGTCATTTAAGCACCACTGACAATAATGGTTGTCTATTTAGCTATGTCTTTTTCGTCCTCGTGTTCTTACTTTGCCTTGAGCAAAAACTTAGTATTGCAAATAAAAGCATTGTGTGTACTACAAATAATTGATGATATTCTAAAATGTTTTTAAAGGTACATGTAGACAATTGAGAGACTCTTCTTTTAAAAGAACTTTATACACTTTAATGTGCCACTATGTTCCATGCTATAAGATTATTAGAAATATGTTTTCTAGAACAAAAGAAATTGCAATCATCACTCCGTTAAAATGGCACACCACAACCAAGACCGAAACAAATGGTCATATAAAAACAAAGGATAGTAGATGTCTTTAACTCTTAAGCTATTGAAATGTATAACACACTATCTTCTTAGGCTCTTAGCCAAAAATTGATTATAATAAAAAAAACAACATATCAAAATACCGCATAGGGCATAGACTAATGACAAGTCAATTGAAGAGACCACAAATAATTAACTAAAAATAGACGTTGGCTTTCCTCTCCATATATAATTGGCAAATGCAATAGCTTAATGAACATAGTAGAGCGGTATAGTCATCTTCCACATTAAAATACATGGTTACCTCTCCCCTAAAATAATAAGAACTTTTATTCGAAACAGATCTCCGATCCCACCCCCCACATGAATTGTTTTGTAATTCTAAAACAGACCTCCCCACATGCATATCAAACTGAGATAATTGAAAAAACAAAGACCGACAATGACCCATGATTTGGATAAATAATTGAGCAACCCTCCAAAATCCTTCACTTGTAACTACACTTGATTATTAGGCGGGTTGGGTTGGGTCAGGATCAGTATGGGTCGGGTTATAAGAGGGACGTCTCACAAAGGATTGATAGCGGGTCGGGCCAAATGGGTAACGGGTCGATAATGGGCGGGTCGACAGACGTGCAAGAAAAACAAGGAACAAAGAGAGCCAAAAGTAAGTTTAAATGAACGTGAATTCAAATATGTAATTGTTTTTATAAAACCAATTTTATTTTTCAAAATTATTGGATTTCTTTATCGATCCTATAATGACCCTATTCATAATGACCCTATTTAATAAAGCCATGTCCAATAAAATTCCTATAAATTTGACATTAACTCTTTATTCATTGGGCTACCCTGTCCAATAACCTGGTCTACTTGTAACTTTGTCGGACTACACAAATAATGAACACTTCCTCCCTTTTTTTTAATAGGTGGTTTGTATTATATCATAATAGCATATGGTATAATACAAACCAACTTATCAAAAAAAAAAAAGGAGGAAGTATTCATTATTTTTCTCTTTCTTTTTACTTGCAATGGTTTGACTTTTACTATTCGTAAATTGTACTTAGTTTATTTTTGGTGATGTATAGTTAAGGAAAAACATATTCATGTGAGATCTTGTTAGATTCGTCTCAATGCATATTTTTCAAACATCTATTTTTTATAATTTTTACTTATCGGTTAATTAAAAATATTAATAGTTGAAGTTATGTATTGACAAGCGTGAAAGTCAAATGATTGCAAATATAAAAAAAAGAGTTTGAAAAGAAAGCCTTTATAGTCTGTACTATATACTCCCCCCGTCCCAAAATATAGTTCCCATTTCTATTTTGAGTGTCCCAAAATATAGTTCCCATTTCCATATTTAGTTCCACATTGTCCCGTAATTTGTCAAGAAAAATTGTATCCCATCATTTATTTGCTTCTTGAATTTTGTTTTTTCGTTTGTTTATTCAACCAAAATGTTACAACTAATGCTTTTTCACCAATTATTTCTGCATTCTCGCTCCTAAAATCATCTTTTTCCATACAACATTTATTTAAATAAACAAAAAAATATCGGTTTTTTCACCATATACCCCTGACAAATTTTTTTTTGCACCGTATACCCTTTCAACTTTCCAAATTCATCATATACCCCTCACTTTTCGAAAAATACATCAACTTACCCTTAATGACTAACGGCGTTAACGTCCGTTAGTCATTAATCCCTAATCTCCTCCTAACTCAAGTTAACTAACCTAAACCCTCACCCTCTCTAGCCTAATTAATCCTAAACCCTACCCTAATCTTCCTCTAACCCTAATTGACCCTAAACCTACCCTAACCACCCACCCACCACCCTTCCCCCCACCCCAGCCGCAACCCCCCTTTCCCCGGCAACCCCACCCCCTCTCCTTTCGTCGGCAACCCCACCCCCTCCCCATTGACCGACAGTCGACTCAGCAACGAACCCGACACCAGAATCCTCGAACACAGGGGTGCGATTAGAATGCCGACGGAATTCCCCACCGGCTGTGCTCCGCCGACGAACGCTTGATTCCTCGAAAAGAGACCGATGATACCCCCTCAAACAGACACCGACGAAAAGAAATCCAGTGGGGTGGGGTTCATAGTTGCGAAAATCCGGTGGGGTGGGATTCATAGTTGCGAAAATCTGGTGGGTGGGGTTCACAGTTGCGAAAATCAGGTGCGAAGTTGAGGGGGTGCGATTAGAATGCCGACGAAAAGAAATCCAGTGGGGTGGGGTTCATAGTTGCGAAAATCCGGTGGGGTGGGATTCATAGTTGCGAAAATCTGGTGGGTGGGGTTCACAGTTGCGAAAATCAGGTGCGAAGTTGAGGGGGTGAGGGTGGTGGGCTGGCGAGGTTGCGTCTAGGTGGTGGGATGGGCGAGGTTGAGGGGGTGGGTTGGGGGTGGTGGGCTAGCGAGTTGCGTCTGGGTGGTGGGATGGGCGAGGTTGAGGGGGTGGGGGTGGGGTGAGCGAGGTTGAGGGGTGGGGGTGGTGGGCTGGCTTAGGTTGAGAGGGTGGGGGTGGGCGAGGTTGAGGGGGTGGGGTGGTGGGCTGGCAAGGTTGCGGCTGGGGTGGTGGCTGGTGGGGGTGGGGTGGTGGGATGGGGGTGGGTGATGGGCTGGTGGGCTTTTAGGGTTAATTAGGTTTTTAGGGTTTGTTATTGATTTTAATTTAGGGTTATTTAGGATTTAGGGTTAAGGTAGTTAATTAGAATTAGGAGAGGATTAGAGCCTAATAACTAACGGAAGTCTAACACCGTTAGTCAAAAGGGTAAGTTGATGTATTTTTCGAAAAGTGAGGGGTATATGATGAATTTGGAAAGTTGAAAGGGTATACGGTGCAAAAAAAAATTTGTCAGGGGTATATGGTGAAAAAACCGAAAAAATATTTATTATCCCTCTTAAATTTTACTTGCATAAATTACCGTAAAAATAGAGAAATGAGAACTATATTTTGAGACAAAAAGAGTAATATAGTAAAGTAGAAGCCACTAATCTCGTCAAACAAAAAAAAAAAAAAAAAAAAGTAGAAGCCACTAATCTCGTCAAACAAACAAAAAAAAGAGTAGAAGCCACTACATTTGGTTATCCCTCCAAAGGCTATTAAGTTTCCCTCCTAATTTGGAAAGCCTCTTAATCAAGGCATTGAATAAGTACAACTATATGCATATAGAAGTATTATTGTGTCAAATGCTCAAATATAATACTTCCTCCGTTTCTAAATAAGTGTAACACTTCTTGTTTTCACGTTTGTCAATGCATTATTTTAACTATTACTATCTTCAATTATCAATAAGTAAAAATTATAAAAAGTTGATATTAAAAAAATTCACATTCAGACGAATCTAACAAGATCCCACATGACTATGTTTTTCCTAAAATGTAAATCACCAAAGTTAATTAAAGTTTAAACTGTGAATAGTAAACACTATGCAAATGTTGCACTTATTTAGAAACGGAGGAAATATATGATAAACTAGTAAAAGTTATTGTAGTACTTTATTTCAAATTTCTTTTATCTTTAGGAAATAAAAACTCAAGCGATTTAAACTCTTACCTGCAAAATATTTCAACTCAATAAAACGATCATGTAACATTTATTTTACATATATATTTAAAAAAACAAGCAATAAACGAATATATTTCTTCATTTTCTTTTGTTGTTCTTGTATTTTCAATTGGAAAATTTCAAGATGTTCCTATTTTGAATCTTTTCATGCATAGTGTAATTTATTTACTAATTTGCTCATTAGTTTAAGTTGCAATACATGTATTCACACTATTGTATAGTCATTTTTTTTTTACTTTTTTACCTCTCAAACTTTTGTCTCGTTGGTTGCCTAATATAGAGTAACTCAAAAGACAATAAATATGTTCACACTAGTTTGTAGCCGTTTTTTTTTTAACTCTTTTACCCCATTTATGTCATTGGCTGTCTAACATAGAATAACCTAAAGGCTATAATCTTTATTTTTGTTAATTTAGTTTTATTTCAAATAGTGGATTCTTGTCCATTCTTCTTAGTTGCATTGGTTTCTTTAACGATTCCAAATAGGAACATCAAAAGAACATAAATGTGTTATTTCACTAGGAACAATACAAGACGAGGGCGGGCGATGAATTGTGTATAGAAATAAACTTAACTTTTTGCAGAATTTTAAACTTAAACAAAGAAACAAGTTAAAAGAACACAAAGGATTTTACAAGGAAAAACTTCTTGACCGAACAAGAAGAAACAACCTCGGCCACTAGAGATTTTAAACTCAACTCTTTCACTAATTGGGCCAAACAACTTTGTTACAAGCTAATGTTACTTACGAGGCACACCTTGAGTTCCTAAACTCAAGTTCCTGAACAATTATCGTTCCCTTAACAGTTGTTTCTCTCAACTTCACTTGAAGTTTTCTCACTTTAACTCGCTTCACTCAAAGCTTATCTCTTACAGAACTTCACTCAAAGTCCCCTTATCCCAAAACCAAAATTACAATGATCAATAATAGCTTAATGTAATAGAGTAAGAAAGGGAAGAACAAATGACATTTATAACACCCCTGAATTTCGAGTTGCTAATTAAATTAAATAATATCAAAATTCTACAGAAAATTCGGCAGAGCTCCGTCTGAAATATGGACTGCCTAAAATTCAATTTAGGAATCGCGTCCAGATTATAAACCTGTATCAATAATCCAGCAAACCAAGTTCTACAAGATCCTTATCCAGCTCAAAAATCAATACATCCATGCATAAGTACCCAAAATCCAAAAGTGTTATTCCACGGTTATTGCAGGAACAACCGTTAAGGATAACTACCTAACTGAATTAATGTTAAAGCAACAACTAAATTAAACTATTACAATCCCAACGTGTAAAGGTTTAAGTAAATTAATATTTACAACCTTAAGTTCCAAAATGATGATGATGATGATGATGTATATATATATATATATATATATATATATATATATATATATAGTGCAGCGGAAAATAGAACTACTATATTTCAACTAAGTTAGTGGAACGTTGCTCTCAGCCCACACCCCACTTGCAAATCTTCATGTACCTGCATATATCAGGCATGTAGTATTAGCCAAACTGGCTGAGCAATATTTCATACTAAGAAGCCAAACATATATGCGGGTAGGATATAACAAACATATCCTACAAATCATTTACTTTCAAAACATAATACTAAATACAACTTTATAAAACCCATTTTCCTTTCTTTGTATTTCTTTCCAAAACGTATACATTCTTTTTTTTTTCTTTTTGAAACCAATTCTTTTCTTTCCTTTTTCCTTTTGAAACCAATTCTTTTCTTTCCTTTTTCTTTCACAAAATATATTAAAAGTCTCAAAGTTATAAATCTTGAGAATGGAACAACTTTTATTTCCATTGGGCTAGCTAGCCCTCCGGATAAAACTAAGACAAAGATCCCTAGTGTGCACACCCTACAAACGGCCAAACCGTAGCAGAAGATCAGAGTCCGAGGTACTGATCAACGTACCCCCACAAACTATTCTATAAGATCGAGCCAAACCCGACAAAGTTCCATTCTTTGAGATGCCACACATGCAATCCCCACAATTTTAAAAACACAAAATATTTAATATACTCTTTCTATAAACTTTCCTTTACCTTTCGATTTGTGGTTCGAAAACCAACATCTTTTTCTTTGGAGGAACATCCTCCCTTACCAACAAACTTTCTAATAATGGAGGAACATCCTCCTTTTTAAACCACTTCCAACAAAATGAGATACATACCTCTTCAAAACTATTCTCTAACTACAAAAGTTTTAGTAAGAAATCTTACCTTTTAAAATACAGCAAATCAACTATGTCAAGCAGTCAATACGCTCCTCAATGAAATCGGAATCTACAATATAAACATATATGTACTCATTAAGTAATGATAGACTTGGCTTAACTAGTTAATGAGCTTTGCTTAACTCTAGTTTTATAAACTATGAGCCTCACTTCAAATGACATAACTAACTCATACTAACAATACTAAATCTCTCTTAGTTTATATAAAACCAACACCTAAGATTCATGATATATATTTAGATACTTAAAATCCATTAGGAAAAACATTCAAACTTAAAACACTCGAAACTAGATTTATTAATTTCAACAGAAAATTAAAATGGGCATAACTTCCTCATTTGAACTCCGAATCAAGCGTTTCTTGAGCCTAACTTGAGTAGAATTTCGATATGAACAACTTTTGTGAAATAGTATTTTTGCGAAAAACGCCCGGAAACTGTTGAAAAACATGAATTACGAAACTGACCTGTGATTTCTACGAATTTCAAGTCTTGTTCATAAACTCATAATTATCATGAAACAATCTCAATAAATCAAACTACACCAAACATTCACAATCAAAAACCCCCAATTCAATTTCAATTATAAAAAACCCTAACTTCATAAACTTTGAGAAAACTAAAATTAAATAGGAACTTAACTTACCCACTACTATGGAAGATTAATGGTGAAGAAAGTTTGTGTTGTAGTTGAGGCGCCGGAAAGATAGAGAGGTTGAAGATGGTAGTGTTCTTGTGTGATGAAGATTGTGAGTGTTTGATAGTGAGAATGAAGATGGAAGAACCGATATAACGTAGGTTTCCTTCTTTTCTTTTCTTTTCTTTTCTTATTCTTTTATTTTTTCCTTTTTATACATGAATACTACTCTTTCCTTTTCTCCAAATAACTATATAAATGATATAACCTTTCTTTATTAATACTTAAACTCTTCAACTAAACCCACTAAATTCATAAACATTTATTTTATATATTATATTTTAAAATAATTCCTACATAAAAATATTAAATATGAAATATTAAAAGAAATAATTTATTTTCAGTAGAATAAATATTTATTATATTCTCAAAAACTGGGGTGTTACAATCTACCCCCCTTAAAATAAGTTTCGTCCTCGAAACTTCAAACTATTCTTAAGCTCGTAGATAAAATCCGATCATTTTTCAAAACCTTAGCTTATTAACTTTATATATTAAGCCAACTATCTATTATTAAAGTACAAAGGATAATACCTATATATTATCAAACTTCCACAAAACTATCATGCTAGCACATTATCAACATGCAATAACTTTCAAGTAGAATCCAACTCTTAATACAAGTCAAACACGTCCTAACATACTAAGAAATCATACTAATTCCACCCTCCCTAAAAAAATTAGTTACGTCCTCGTAACTAAAAGCGTACCTATTGAAATAGGTGGGGATATTGAGCTCGCATCGCATCTTCGGATTCCCAACTAAGTTCATCGTCCTTGTGGTTCGACCACAATACCTACACTAGTTTAACTTCTCCATTCCGAGTGGCTCGAACTTTACTATCAAGGATCTTCATTGGAACCTCTATATATGACAAGTTATCCTCTAAAGGTAATTCCTCGGGTTTTAGTACATGTGAAGGATCACTAATGTACCGACGAAGCTGAGAGATGTGAAAGACATTATGAACTCGGGCTATTTCCGGAGGCAATGCCAATCTGTAGGCAACTTCACCTACCCTCTCCAGAATTTCATATGGTCCAATAAACTTAGGGCTTAACTTGCCCTTCACCCCGAACCGCATCACTCCCTTCATAGGAGAGACTCTCAGCAGGACTTTCTCACCGACTTCAAACTCCGCATGTCGTCGGTATTTATCTGCATAACTTTTCTGTCTATCTTGTGCTGCTTTCATTTTCTGTTGTATCAATTTCACCTGTTCCACAGTTTCTTGGATCATTTCAGGACCAAGAACGCAAGCTTCACTAATGTCATTCCAACAAAGAGGACTACGACACTTCCGACCATACAAGGCTTCATATGGGGACATCCCAATTGAAGTATGATGACTGTTATTATATGAGAACTCTATCAAGTCAAGTCTATCTTCCCACGAGCCCTGGAACTCTAAGGCACATGCCTCAACATGTCTTCAAGTGTCTGGATTGTCCGCTCTGTTTGTCCATCTGTAGCAGGATGGAAAGCGGTACTCATTTTCAATTGTGTTCCTAAAGCTTCTGAAGCTTTAGCCAAAGTTAGATAAAATCTACTATCTCTATCAGAAACAATATCCTTCGGCACACCGTGCAATCGTAACACATTCTTCCTATAGGCATCTGCTAGCTTTTGGTGTTTCCATGTATCCTTCATCGGTATAAAGTGAGCACACTTGGTGAGGCGGTCCACAATGACCCAAATCATGTTATTACCACTTGGCGTTCTCGGAAGTCCAGAGATAAAGTCCATGGAAATGAGCCCCACTTCCACTCTGGGATCTCTAGGGGTTGAATCTCGCCTTGAGGTCTCTTGTGTTCAAACTTGACCTTTTGGCAAGTCAAGCACTTGGAAACAAACTCGGCGACTTGTTGTTTCATGTAAGGCCACCAAAAGGTGATTTTAAGATCCTTGTATAACTTGTCACCTCCTGAATGTACCGAATATGGAGTCATATGAGCTTCATGTAAGATTCTCTTCTTTAGGTCTGGGATGTCAGGAACACACCACCGACCTTTATAGCGCATACTACCATCCGTATGGACCTTGAAGTAAGCGTCCTCAGTGTCTCGGACCTCATCTATCTTCTTCTTCAAAAGTGTATCATTAGCTTGGTTTTCCTTGATCTCATCATATACATCTGGGCGTAGTGTAAGGGAGCTAAGTTGAGCCCCAACTCGAACAAGTTGTACACCGAAATTCTGAAACTCATCTCTAAGTAACCTCCTCGAAAGCATCGTATGCAAAGAGTGGACAGTTTTCCTACTAAGTGCATCAGCAACAACATTAGCCTTTCCTTCATGGTATTGAATTTCCATGTCGTAATCCTTAATTAGCTCTAACCACCTCCTTTGTCTCATATTCAGCTCCTTTTGCGTGAAAATGTACTTGAGACTCTTATGATCTGAAAATATTCGGAATGAATTGCCAAGTAAATAATGACGTCAAATCTTCAGCGTAAAGATGACTGCTGCCAATTCAAGATCATGAGTAGGGCAATTCATCTCATGAACTTTTAATTGTCTCGAAGCATTGAGTGTTTTCTAAGATCGACTTACGATCGGGTTACCATCAGCTTCGAGTTGCAGATAAAGATATTCCAAAGACAGCTTTCCGCACTCGATATGGACACTATGAGTTTACAGTTATGCCCTTTGGGTTGACTAACGCTCCAGCAGTGTTCATGGACTTGATGAATAGAGTATTTAGAGCTTATCTGGATAAATTTGTTGTGGTGTTTATTGATGATATACTGATTTACTCAAAGAATGAGAGTGAACATGAAGAGCACCTCGAGGGTGTTGCAAGTGTTGAGAGAAAATCAGTTGTATGCAAAATTTTCCAAGTGTCAATTTTGGCTCGAGAAAGTTGCTTTTCTCGGACATATTATTTCTAAGGAGGGTGTCTCAGTTGACCCGTTCAAAATTCAAGCAGTTTCTGAATGGTCCACTTCGAAGAATGTGACTGAAGTACGCAGCTTTCTTGGTCTAGCTGGCTATTATAGAAGATTTGTGAAGGATTTTTCGAAGATAGCTCGTCCATTGACCAACCTGATGAAGAAACATTATTGAGTTCTCTGTAATCAATGCATAATCGTAGGGTACCATCCTTCTTTTTCACGAACAGAACTGGTGCACCCCAAGGGGACACACTAGGCCGTATATAGCCTTTATCCATAATTCTTCTAACTGAGTTTTCAACTCTTTCACTTCAGCAGGCGCCATCCGATAAGGTGGCTTAGATATAGGTCCCGTTCCAGGTACCAAATCAATGTTGAACTCAACATCATGCTTCGGAGGCATGTTAAGATCAATATCATTCGGAAACACATCTTGATACTCATTCACAATTGGAACATCTATGAGCTCTGGTCTTTCCTTGCTCGTATCATGAATATGACAAAGGTACATAGGGCATCCCTTTCTCAAATAAGACTTTAGAGTAAGGGCAGAAATGATCTTCACAGGACGACGACTATAAAGCACATGGACGCCCTTATGACTCTCTATTGTGACTTCCTGTTTCGGACAATCAATCTTGGCTTTGTACTTTTCTAACCAATCCATCCCTAATATTACATCAAAATCTTTCAAAGGAAATGCTATTAAATCAGCAGATAGAGTAGTTTCACCATAAGCTATAGGAACATCTAGGTACTAACTATTACACGTTACACTTAGACCAGAAGGAATAGAGATATCAGCCTCACAAGGTGTGACATTCTTCAAGTTTAACCTTTCTATAAAAGTTTCTGATATAAATGAATGTGATGCACCTGAATCAAATAGCACGTAAGCAGGTATAGAATGGATAGAGAAAGTACCAGTCATTGCATTACCCTGGTTGTTATCCACATCCGCTTGTTTAAGGTGATTTAGGTTGCCCAAATTCTTCTTCTCGGGGCCTCTTTGAACATAAGCAGCATTAGCTGTTCCAGCACTACGTCTTGGAACAGTGGTACTTGGAGCAGAAGTAACTGGCCGATTACTAGCCATACTAATCTGGGGTCTCCTCAACAACTCGTTATTTCGACCAACCGTTGCATCTGGGTTGGAGAAACATTCATAAGCCCTGTGCGCCTCCTTCCCACAATAGTTACATGCTACCTTATTGCCTTTACAATCTCTTCCTGGATGGTTCTTATCACATTTCTTACAGAATAACGACGAAGGACTCCTGACTTCTGGAATTGAGATGCCCTCTGCTTGGCTACGGGGCGTAAACGAACTCTAGCACTCCTAGAGGCCTGCTGACTTGGGCCCCTTTACCGAAGTTTCCCTTAGAACCCCGATTGTCATAATTTCTACTCCTATCCTGGCTGAAATTATTGCCCTTGTCAAAGTGTGGGATATCTTCCTTTGCAGGAGCTTTCATCTTCACTGCGGCCTTCCTTCTCTCCTCAATTCTTTCAGCATTACTGGCACGAGCATAAACATCTTTTAAAGTCGTGAAGTCACCAGCTCCCATGTGGCTAAGGAGATTTACATCAAGTTTTTCCTCAAACTTCTGAGCTCTTTCTTGCTCGTTTGGAACCAATTCAGGTACGAAACGAGACAACTCTAAGTATTTAGTATAAAAGTCTTGAACCGACATATCTCCTTGCTCAAACTTCTCAAATTCTATTCTCTTCCTTTTCTTCATATGAGGCGGAAAGAACTCGGCACGTAGTGCCTTCTTGAACTCCTTCCAACCAAATTCTGTTGTCTCCACCTCCTCATAACCATCCTCATCATATGTGACTTTGGTAGTCAAATTATCTTTGTGGTTGGTCCACCAAATATCAGCATCTTCGATGAGATGGTAAGCCGCAAGTCAACTCTCATTTCTTCGGGGACCTGGAGGGTGACAAAGATCTTGTCAAACTCCCTGATCCAATTCTCCATCTTCACTGGATCACCCTTTCCATCATATTTGGGCGGCTTCTTCTCATCATTTTCTTTATGAACAGCAGCAATTTCTGTCGTAGCTGCTTTGCTTGTACTAGTAGCAGCTCGTGCTTCAGCAAGTGACTGAACAGCCTCGCTCATAGCTTTATTAGACTCAGCCATTTGGCGCATAAAAGCGCTCATTCTTGATGGCTTGGTCCTTTGACGTCTATGCATCTTCTGAGCACTACACAAGGTAAGAGAACATAGCTCGATATTGGGATAATGTAACACTTTTGTCGACTTTAATATAAATAAACAAATAGCACAACATATACACTTCCCGTGTATAGCCCATCACACTACCTCACCACGCTTGTCAAGATTTTATTTATTTTCCTATAATCTTTATTTTAACCCAGTCATTTATAAACCTAGGCTCTGATACCAACTATAACACCCCTGAATTTCGAGTTGCTAATTAAATTAAATAATATCAAAATTCTACAGAAAATTCGGCAGAGCTCCGTCTGAAATATGGACTGCCTAAAATTCAATTTAGGACTCTCGTCCAGATTATAAACCTGTATCAATAATCCAGCAAACCAAGTTCTACAAATCCTTATCCAGCTCAAAAATCAATACATCCATGCATAAGTACCCAAAATCCAAAAGTGTTATTCCACGGTTATTGCAGGAACAACCGTTAAGGATAACTACCTAACTGAATTAATGTTAAAGCAACAACTAAATTAAACTATTACAATCCAACTGTAAATTTAAGTAATTAATATTTACAACCTTAAGTTCCAAAATGATGATATATATATATTTTATATATATATATAATAATATATAATTATATATATATATATATATATATATATATATATATATAGTGCAGCGGAAATAGAACTACTATATTTCAACTAAGTTAGTGGAACGTTGCTCTCAGCCCACACCCCACTTGCAAATCTTCATGTACCTGCATATATCAGGCATGTAGCATCAGCCAAACTGGCTGAGCAAGATTTCATACTAAGAAGCCAAACATATATGCGGGTAGGATATAACAAACATATCCTACAAATCATTTACTTTCAAAACATAATACTAAATACAACTTTATAAAACCCATTTTCCTTTCTTTGTATTTCTTTCCAAAACGTATACATTCTTTTTTTTTCTTTTTGAAACCAATTCTTTTCTTTCCTTTTTCCTTTTGAAACCAATTCTTTTCTTTCCTTTTTCTTTCACAAAATATATTAAAAGTCTCAAAGTTATAAATCTTGAGAATGGAACAACTTTTATTTCCATTGGGCTAGCTAGGCCCTCCGGATAAAACTAAGACAAAGATCCTAGTGTGCACACCCTACAAACGGCCAAACCGTAGCAGAAGATCAGAGTCCGAGGTACTGATCAACGTACCCCCACAAACTATTCTATAAGATCGAGCCAAACCCGACAAAGTTCCATTCTTTGAGATGCCACACATGCAATCCCCACAATTTTAAAAACACAAAACTATTTAATATACTCTTTCTATAAACTTTCCTTTACCTTTCGATTTGTCGTTCGAAAACCAACATCTTTATCTTTGGAGGAACTCTCCCTTACCGACAAAACTTTCTAATAATGGAGGAACATCCTCCTTTTAAACCACTTCCAACAAAATGAGATACATACCTCTTCAAAACTTTCTCTAACTACAAAAGTTTTAGTAAGAAATCTTACCTTTTAAAATACAGCAAATCAACTATGTCAAGCAGTCAATACGGCTCCTCAATGAAATCGGAATCTACAATATAAACATATATGTACTCATTAAGTAATGATAGACTTGGCTTAACTAGTTAATGAGCTTTGCTTAACTCTAGTTTTATAAACTATGAGCCTCACTTCAAATGACATAACTAACTCATACTAACAATACTAAAATCTCTCTTAGTTTATATAAAACCAACACCTAAGATTCATGATATATATTTAGATACTTAAAATCCATTAGGAAAAACATTCAAACTTAAAACACTCGAAACTAGATTTATTAATTTCAGCAGAAAATTAAATTGGGCATAACTTACTCATTCAAACTCCGAATCAAGCGTTTCTTGAGCCTAGCTTGAGTAGAATTTCGATATGAACAACTTTTGTGAAATAGTATTTTTGTGAAAAACGCCCGGAAACTGTTGAAAAACATGAATTACGAAACTGACCTGTGATTTCTACGAATTCCAAGTCTTGTTCATAAACTCATAATTATCATGAAACAATCTCACTAAATCAAACTACACCAAACATTCACAATCAAAAACCCCCAATTCAATTTCAATTATAAAAAACCCTAACTTCATAAACTTTGAGAAAACTAAAATTAATTAGGAACTTAACTTACCCACTACTATGGAAGATTAATGGTGAAAAAAGTTTGTGTTGTAGTTGAGGCGCCGGAAAGATAGAGAGGTTGAAGATGGTAGTGTTCTTGTGTGATGAAGATTGTGAGTGTTTGATAGTGAGAATGAAGATGGAAGAACCGATATAACGTAGGTTTCCTTCTTTTCTTTTCTTATTCTTTTATTTTCCCCCTTTCCTTTTTAACATGAATACTACTCCTTTCCTTTTTTCCAAATAACTATATAAATGTATAACCTTTCTTTATTAATACTTAAACTCTTCACTAAACCCACTAAATTCATAAACATTTATATTTATATAGATATATTCTTTAAAAAATAATTCCTACATAAAAATATTAAATATGAAATGATTAAAAGAAATAATTTATTTTCAGTAGAATAAATATTTATTATATTCTCAAAAACTGGGGTGTTACAACATTTATGAGAGAATGAAGGCACTGACACTTTGTTTAGTTAAACTCACTAAATTACTCAGTCAGACATAAACTAGAACTTGATTAAACACTAGTATTTATAGTGGTGATAACTTAGAACGTGGGATTAAAACATGTGTTAGTGATAAAACCATTATCCCATGATGTTACTTACCCCGAGGAACATGTTCCTCCTTAAACCCATGATCTCCATAATCACTATTAAACGTGAGAGATAAACATGTTATTGTTCTCTTACTTTTAGCAACCACTTAAAGCAGTAATTATAAAATCTGATTTAAATAAAATAAAAAAAATTATTTATTAAAACCAAAATAAAATTCTTTTACCAAAAAATTATTTTCAAAATTATTTTCCATAAAACCAAAAAGAATATTTATTTTCTTTATAAAATCTTTTCCTTAATAAGATTTTCCTTAAAATCATATTTTTACTTAAATAAAACGGTTACCTAGAATCTAGGCATAAATTCAACAGACATAATTAAACTGTTGTACCGCTTCATCCTAAGTCTAGTTCCTTTTAATAGTTTGTTCCTTTAACTTATTATGACAAAGCTAGTTCGTCTGTTCCTTATAAAGGAACAAACGCTCATTCTCATTTTAAATTGTCACATTTCTTTACCATTCTTATTCGTTCTTTTACATTAATAGAAACAAAAAAAACCTTCGCTTTGGTCTTTTTGCTCCAATGCTTCTCCAGTATCAAATCTTTGAACATCTTCACTTAGTCTTCAAAATACAAACTTGATTTCTTCTTTGACTTAGTATTCTCTTTGTTCCATTAATTGCTACCTTGAAATTCATTATTCACTTAAATAACTTGTTAGTCCAATACTTAGTTTGCATCTTTGTTCCTTTGTCATCATCAAAATTAGGATTCAACGATTTTTCCCTTTTTGATGATGACTACAAAGTTACAAACTAAGGGAACAAAAAATAACATAAGAGAATGAAAAATATAAAATAATACTTTATATAATTTAATTAAGGCAGATTAAGGATTTATAGTTTTCATTCTTTCATTTTTAAAAATTTCAACTTATAAGTTTGTTCCTGGTATCATTTCCCCCTTTTTTTATCATAAAAAAAATCAAACTTTTGGTGATTTAGGGAAGACTGAGATTTACAAGACCTTGAAACCATTAACATGCACCAAAAACAATGGTTAAGTTAAGAATTTCAAAATGTAGACTTGCTCAAACATCAATCACATGAAAGCCATTCCAAGTAAGAAAATATGCATTCAAATCACAAATTAAGACAAATATAACAAAAGTCATTATATTTATAGCACTTGTTCCATTAAAGTACAAAAGAGAGAAAGGAGAAAAGAAACGAAACAAAAGCTGAGAGTCCATGTTCCTTTAAAAGAAACAAGAACTAGACATTAGAGATGGAAGGGGAGTTGTGTTCTTCTATTGCTTCTTCTTCAATCAATTCTTCCAGCTTCTTCATCACCTCCTCATGATGCCCATCAAGTTGTTGCTTCAAAGTGTTAATTGCTCGGGCCATTATCTCCATGTTCTTCTGTTATTCTATCACCGTATCACTAAGGACTTTCATCAAACTCATCATCTTATCTGCTTTATCGTCCAAAGTCCAATGAAGATGGTTGTAGAACTTGATTATATGTTGAGTAGGGAGACACACTTCATTAACCCAACTAAAATCATTCGAAGGAACCTGCTCCTTTCCCTTAGAACCAAAGTCAGTAGGTGGTTTAGGTGGAGGAGTTGGGGTGTTTTCTTGGGATGGTTTCTCTGTTCCTTTGGGAGAAACATAAGATGATATGGTGGTGTAAAGGGAATGAAGAAAATGTGGTTGTGGTGGAAGGTCAGTGGATGTAGAGGAGAAAGGATTTGGTTTACTCATCTCAACCCTGATCTGTTCAAAGCTGGAAGGAACAGAGAAGGAGGAGGGAGAGATGGAAGGAATGGTAGTGAGTATTATTGGTATTTTTGGTGAGGATGGAGGAGTTGGTTTCTTAGGTGTGTGGGTAGGAAGTTCCTCTTCATCCAATAGGACTAAAGGTGAGTCCTCATTGGAAGGAACAAGTGTAGTTTTGGTAATCCGCAACCTAGAACTTTGCCTGTAGGCTTTTTGGCAATAGTTTTGCGCCTCTTAGGTGGCTGTTCCTTTGGTTCAATAGGGGCAAGAACTTGTTCCTCCAAAATTACTGCCACATGTTCCTCTTCTACTGCCTTTGGCAGTTTCCTCTTTTGAGAGGAAGTGGAAGCAATCCTCCCTTGTGTCAACACCCCATCTTGGACAGAGAGGCCCAAACCATACAAAGTCTTTTCATTTAAAATATTACCTTGTCTTATGCCCAAGTTAGGCTAACCAGTAGTCTTGACTTTAAAGTGAGAAATAAAAGAGTTGATTAAAGCACCATAGCCAACAACACAGTAATTCTCAATGCAGTGAGTTAGATGTTGGATAAACAAATAAGGGAAGTTCATTTGGATGTGGTACATATCTAATAGACCCACTTCATTCCTCTTTTCAGTTCGAGGAATAAGTAATCTCTGTTATTTTACTAGGAACAATACAAGAGGGGGGTTAATTGCATGTGTAGAAATAAACGTAACTTTTTGCGAAGTTTCAAACTTAAACAAATAAACAAGCTAAAGGAATACAAGGGATTTTACGAGGAAAAACTTATTGGGCCCAGCAAGAAGAAACAACCTCGACCACTAGGGATTTTAAACTCAACTCTTTCACTAATTAGGCCAAACAACTTTGTTTCAACATAATTCTACTCACGAGCCACACCTTGAGTTCCTAAACTCAAGTTCCTGAACAATTGTTCCCTTAACAGTTGTTCCTCTCAACTTCACTTGAAGTTTTCTCACTTTAACTTGCTTTACTCAAAGCTTCTCTCTTACAGAACTTCACTCAAAGTCCCCTTACCCCCAAAAACCAAAATACAATTGATCAAATAAACTTAGTGGAATTAGAGTAAGAAGGCAAAGAACAAATGACTTTTATGAGAGAATGAAGGTACTGACACTTTACTTAGTTAAACTCACTAAATCACTTAGTCAAACACACTTAATGGAACTTCATTAGATATTAGTATTTATAGTGGTAATAACTTAGAACGTGGGATTAAAACATGTATTAGTGGTTTGAACCATTATTTCATGATGTTCCTTATCTAGAGGAACACGTTCCTCAATCATCCCATGATCTCCATGATCACTGTTAGACGTGGGAGAGATTCAAGTTACTGCTCCTTAATTTTAGCAACCACTTTAAGCATTACTCGAAAATCTGATTTAATTAAAAATATTTTAATTAATAAAACAAAAATAAAATCCTTTTACCAAAATATTATATTTAAAATATTTTCATATAACCGAAAAGAATTTTTATTATCTTTGGAAAAATAAAATCTTTTCCTTAAAAAGATTTTTCTTAAAATCAGATTTTTCCTTAAATAAAACGGTTACCTAGATTTTAGGCATAATTTACTCAACTGACATAAACGTAGCATTGTAATGCTTCATCCTAAATCTAGTTCCTTTTAATTATTAGGGCATGTTCTCTTCGGCACAAAACAGCTGAACTGAACTGAACTGATCTGAACTGAACTGATATGATCTGATCTGATCTGAACTGAACTGAACTGAATTGAATTGAACTGAACTGAACTGAATTGAACTGAACTGAACTGAAAATAAGCTGGGGAGAACAGGCCCTTAGTTCCTTTAACATTATAAGTTCAGCGCCAGTTCGTCTGTTCCTTTTAAAGGAACAAACGATCATTCTCATTCTAAATTGCCATAATTCCTTACCATTCTTACGCGTTCCTTTACAATGGAAATAGAAACAAAAAGCCTCGCTTTAGGGCCTGTTTTCCCCAGCTTATTTTCAGTTCAGTTCAGTTCAGCTCCAATCAGTTCAGTTCAGTTCAGCTCCAATCAGTTCAGTTCAGTTCCATTCTTTTATAACCATTTTGTTAAATATTATTATTATGTTGGTATAATTTATTATTATTATTATTACTATTATTATTATTATTTATTTTTATATCATTACTATTAAGTATTATTATTATTATTATTATTATTATTATTATTATTATTATTATTATTATTATTATTATTATTATTATTATTATTATTATTATTATTGTTGTTGTTGTTGTTGTTGTTGTTGTTGTTGTTGTTTCTATATATTATTTTGTTTATTATAGCTTTACTCATTATTATTACTATTATTATTAGGAGGAACATGGTTTAGGTCAAAGCACAAATAAACCCACATTATTAAGCCCATAAACCAATCAAATCGCGTCAAAATGGTTTATGATGCAATTTTCGCGGTCCAACCCAATCATTATATTTATTACTAAATATTATTATATTATTAAATCTAATTATTAAAATAGTAATATTAATTTACTTCTTAGATATTATTGTTATTATATAATCATCATCAAGTATTAATATATTAATAAAAATAATATAAAATAATTATTATTAATTATCATTATTATCATTAATTATTATTATTAATTTATGATTATAATTATTATTTATTTATAACTATCATTTAAAAATATCCAAAATACTACTATTATTATTCATTATTATTACTTATCATTATAATTATTATTTAATATTCATATTATTATTGTTTAAATATTATTTATATATTTATTACATTCAATTTAATTCAGTTCAGTTTAGTTCAATTCAGTTCAGTTCAGGTCCTATCAGTTCAGTTCAGTTCAGCTGTTTTATGCCGAAGAGAACAGGCCCTTAGTCTTCTTGCTCCAATGCTGCTCCAGTACCAAATATAGAAACATCTTCACTTAGTCTTCAAAATCCAAACTTGATTTCTTCCTTGACTTAGTATTCTTTTTGTTCCTTTCATTGATACCTTGAAATTCACTCACTTAAACAACTTGTTAGTCCAATACTTAGTTTGCATCTTTGTTCCTTTGTCATCATCAAAACTAGGGTTCAACAATTCCCACCTTATGATGACAACAAATGTACAAACTAAGTAAATAACAAATAACATAAGAGAATGAAAAAGATAAAATAATAAAATAAGAAATGAAAAGGCAGGATTAAGAATCTTAATTTTGATTTTTCATTTACCTATTGGATTCAGAATCTTAATTTTGGATTTTTCATTTACCTCTTTTTTGTAAATTTTATTTTTATTTTCATTTACCTCTTTTTTTGTAAATTTTATATAAAATATAGTATAGTTTGTTCCGTAATCTTTGTCCCCCTTTGTCATCGTCAAAAAGATCAAACTCTTGGTGATTTCATGAATAGAGATCAATACCTTGAGACCATTAACAAGCACCATGAATTGGTTAAGTTAGGATATGCAAAGGGTAGACTAGCTCAAATATCAATCACAGAATACTAGCCATTCCAAGTAAGAAATTATGCACATAAGTCACAAATGAAGACAAATATTGCAAAAGTCATGTATTTATAGCACTTGTTCCTTAAAGTACAAAAAGAGACAAACAAAGAAAAGAAACAAAAGCTAAGAACTAGACATTAGAAAGGGAAGGGGAATAGTGTTCCTCAACAACTTCTTCTTCAACCATATCTTCCAAATTCCTCATCACCTCTCCATGTTGCGCATCAAATTGCTGCTTCAAACTCTTAATGGCTTGGGCCATTGTTTCCATGTTCTTTTGTTGCTCAATCACGACATCACTAAGGACTTTCATTAAACCCATCATCTTATCAGTTTTAGCATCTAATGTCCAGTGAAGGTGATTATAAAACTTAATCATATGTTGAGCAGGAAGGCAGACTTCATTAACCCAGCCACAATCATTTGAAGGAACTTGTTTCTCTCCCTTAGAACCAGAGGCAGTATAGATGGTTTAGGTGGAGGAACTGGGGTGGTTTCTTGTGAAGGACCAGCTGTGCCTGGAAGAGAAATAGATGGGGAGGTGGTAGTGTAAATGGAAGTAAGAAAAGATGGTGGTGGTGGAAGGTCAGTAGAGGTGGAGGAGAAAGGGTTGGGTGCAGTCATCTCAACCTTTAATTGTTCAAAGCTAGAAGGAACAGAGAAGGATGAGGGAGAGATGGAAGAAAGATTAGTGAGGGGCACAAATGTTTTTGGTGAGGGTGGAGGAGTTTGTTCCTTAGGTGAGTGGTGTTCTGGTTCCTCTGCATCAGATAGGACTAAAGGAGAGTCATGATTTGAAGGAACAGGAATATTTTGAGCAATTTTCAATCTTGTGCTCTGTCTAACTCTTTTAGGAACAGGAGGGGTAGGCTTTTTAGCAATGGTTTTGCGCCTCTTTGGTTTATGTTCCTTTGATCCTGTGGGAGCAGGAACTTGTTCCTCTAAATAGGGACATATTCCTTTAAGTGTGAAATTTATAAATTAATTAGATAATTTTCATTCATCACACTCTCATATAATTCCTTGATTCTTATAAAATAAATCAAAGAACCCATTTTCAACATACGTTCTCATTTTCTAAAGCCAATCTATATGTTCTTTACAAACTTTAACAGCTTGTTTAGTTTGTTCACGTTTTTCACATCCATATCTACATTCAAGAATTGCATCATAAAGAAGATCATAAATTTCAGACTTAGTTTTTCCATCTAAGTCTGATTCAAGTACATGTTGACTTACCTCAACATTTTCTTCATCTTCTTTTTCGTTAGTGTTTGCCATGAGGCAAAGATTTGCAGTTTCTTCACTTTGTTGTTCCTCTTCCTCTCCGGTCTCTGAATCTCCCCAAGCCGCTATCATAGCCTTTCGAATGTTCGCTTTAGAGAAAGGTGCTTTAGTTTCCTTGTTCTTTCAGCGAAGCATTTCTTGTTCCTTTCTTTGGTCTTGTCATTTCCCAAAGTGGACATTCCTTAATGAAGTGATCTGTACTACCACATTTATGACAAGCAGCTTTGTTAGAAAACATTTTAGTTTTACCTTTGAAGTTCTAATTCTTCATGTTCCTATACATCTTCCGAAAGAGTGCTTCTTCCTCTTCTTCTAAGTCAGAGTCATCTTTATCATCTGCTTTAAGGGCAATGGACTTTGACTTAGAGCTTTCACCATACTTAGTATCAAGGTGGAGCTCATTAGTCATAAGTGATCTAGCAAGCTGTTCCAAGTTGAAGTTAGTGAAATCTTTTGTTTCTTGTAAAGTAGTGACCTTAGCCATCCATCTATCCTTAGGAAGATTCCTAAGAACTTTTTGAACATGTTCCTCTGATGAAATAAACTTATCAAGAGAGGCTAACTCATTAATAATGTTAGTAAAGTGAGTAAACATCTCTTGTATGCTATCCTTATCCTTCATGGAGAACAATTCATATTGATTTATTAGTAAATCAATTTTAAATCTCCTGACTTCATTAGTTCTTTCATGGGTTGCTTCTAGTAAATCCATATTTGCTTTGCGGATTTGCATCCCATGATCCTATTGTGTTCATGGATTCCAAGTCCACAATGCAGCAGTTTAACAACTTTGTCATATTTAGAGAAGGGTTCAAGAATTACATCATTCTTGTCATTAGTAGTTGTGACCTCAAAATCACCAACTTCAATTACTCTCTATACCTGGTATTTTTCGGCCTTGATAAATATCTCCATTCTTTTCTTCCAGTAGAAATAGAACTTTCCATTGAACATAAGAGGCCTTTGTTTAGAGTAACCTTGCTCAAGTTTCTCGGTAGTATTCATTGTTCGTTGGATGTTTTTCTCTATAAGGTTTCCTATTTTTCGTGATTCTAGCTCTGATACCAATTATTATTTCACTAGGAACATTACAAGAGGGAGGGGGGATGAATTGTATGTGTAGAAATAAACGTAACTTTTTGTAGAATGTTAAACTTAAACAAAGATACAAGTTAAAGGAACACAAGTGATTTTTGCAAGGAAAAACTTCTTGGGCCGAACAAGAAGAAACTCAACTCTTTCACTAATTAGGCCAACCAACTTTGTTACAACCTAATATTACTCACGGGGAACACCTTGAGTTCCTAAACTCAAGTTCCTGAACAATTGTTCCCTTAACAGTTGTTCCTCTCAACTTCACTTGAAATTTTTTCACTTTAACTCGCTTTACTCAAAGCTTCTCTCTTACAGAACTTCACTCAAAGTCCGTTTACCCTAAAACCAAAATTACAATGATCAATAGTAGCTTAGTGGAATATAGTAAGAAAGTGAAGAACAAATGACATTTATGAGAGAGTGAAGGCATTGGCACTTTGTCTAGTTCAACTCACTTAATCACTTAGTCAGGCACAAATTGGAACATAATTAGACACTAGTATTTATAGTGGTAATAACTTAGAAAGTGGGATTAAAACATGTGTTAGTGATAAAACCATTATCCCATGATGTTCCTTACCCGGAGACACACGTTCCTCCTTAAACCCATGATCTCCATGATCATTGTTAAACGTGGGAGATAAACATGTTACCGCTCCCTTAATTTTAGCAACCACTTAAAGTAGTAATTCTAAAATTTGATTTAATTAAAAAAGTTTTAATTAATAAAACCAAAATAAAATCCTTTAACCAAAAATGTTATCTTCAAAAATATTTTCCATAAAACTGAAAAGAATATTCATTTTCTTTATAAAATCTTTTCCTTGAAAATATTTTCCTCAAAATCAGATTTTTACTTAAATAAAATAGTTACCTAGAATTTGCAAAGTGTACTATGAAATTTGATTTGAGGAAAGCGTATCACTCATTGAGTTGGGTTTTTATTCAGGAAATGCTTGAAGGATTAAAGTTCCCTGCTAGGTTTATTAAGTGGGAGATGACATGTGTTACAACTCCTTCGTGCTCCCTGAATATAAATGGTAGCCTGAGTGGTTTCTTTCATGGAGGAAAGGGTTGAGACAGGGGAATCCCATATCCCCTTGTTGTTTGTGATAGCAATGAAGTATTTCTCCAAAATGATGAAGAAAATGGGCAAAAGGTTGGACTTCTTTTATCATCATACATGTGCTTCTATTGAGTTGAATCGTCTTATCTTTGCAGACGATATAATGATTGTTTGCAAAGGTGATATAAAATCAATGGTGTTGATGAAGAGAACGCTCAAGAAGTTTGCTGAAGTGTCTGGATTAGTGGCAAGTAATGAGAATACTGCTATGTATTTTGGGAGTGTAGATGAAGAAAGCTAACAGAGAATTATCCAGCTTACTGGTTTCCAGAAAGGATTGTTTCCATTCTGCTATCTGGGAGTGCCAATTACTTCCAAAAGAGTGTCCAAGTTTGATTGTGACATTCTTATTGAGAATATTTTGAGAAGAATTACTTGCTGGAGCTCTCGTCATCTTTCCTATTCAGCTAGAGTGGTATTAGTAAACTCAGTTTTACTGAGTCTTCACACGTACTGGGCGCAATTTTTTTTGCTGCCTAAAGGTGTCCTCAAGAGCATAACTCAAATTTGCAGATCTTTTCTTTGGGAAGGCAAAACGTACCTTCATAGACTTCCCCCTGTTGCTTGGCATGATGTATGCAAACCCAAGAACAATGGAGGATTGGGTATTAGTGATTTTTTGAAGTGGAACACTGCAACAATTGGAAAGTACACCTGGCAAATAACAAAGAAGGAAGCCTCTTATGGATAAAGTGGGTGCATAACGTGTATAGCAAGGAATGTGATTGGTGGGTGTATGAACCACCAAAGTCATCAAGCTGGATCTAAAAATGTTTGTGCAGTATAAAAAATGTGTTCAAGCCTACTATATCAATAATAACGGGAGAGATGGCAGGAAACAATATACGATCAAAGAAGGCTACAGGTGGTTGAGAAATGTGTTTTCTTACTTGGAAGATACTAGCAGTACAAAAGTATGAAGGAAAGGAAATGAAAGCACGAAATTAAGGAGCAAACGAAATAATTTTTATATATTAAAAAAAGTTTTACATACTTTAACTTGCAAAAAATAAAAATTACAGTACATTGTTCCAAAAGAACACAAAAATTACATTAAAACTACATAAAATTACAGTAAAACTACACAAAATTACATTAAAACTACACAAAATTACATAAAAATTCCATAAAATTAACTCGTTTAACTGCTAAGAACAAGTTACATTTATTAATCACCTGCAAAATCAGACAAACAAAAATAAAATTAGAAATAAAATTAAACCAAAATTATGATTAAATATCACGTTATTAGCCCCCAAAAAAACAAAAAAAAAACCAAACTAAAAAACAATATTATTATTTTTATTATAACCCGAAAACCTAACCCACCACTGTCGAAACCCGCCCACCCCTGCTGCCGACACCCACCAGCCCACCCATCCGAAACCCACCCGATAACCCAACCAACCCGAAAACCTCACCCATCTGAAATGAAACCGACCCACCCACCCCTACCGAAACCCACCCATCTGAAACACACCCGAAAACCTCACCAACCCCTACCGAAACGCACCCGCGCACCCACCCCTGCCGAAACCCACCCATCTAAAACCCACCTGACCCACTAATCACCCCCGGAAACCCACCTGACCCACAAACCACCTCCCGAAAACCCACCTTCCCCACAACCACCCCCGAAAACGCTGGCCCACAACCACCGCGCAACACCAAAACCCGCAACCCACCCCACTTGTAAACAGACCCAAAACCCGACCCAAAATTGTACCTTGAACAACCAAAATTCCCACCAGAAAACCACCTAATACCTCTAAAATCAAACAGAATAAAACCCAGAAAAAATGAAGAAGGAAAAAAATGAAGAAGAAAAAAAAACCAAAATAAAGATAGATACACTTACTTGTTGAAAATTAGAGAGGATGAAAATTGGATTTAGAGGTTAAAGATGAGAGAAAGAGAGAGAAAGTGTAGAAGATACAAGAGAGGAGAGAGAATAAGTGGGGGGATGCGGGCAAAAGGAGAGAGAATTAGTAAGGAATGATTTTAGGGTTACTGAATGGTTAAATGATTGTATAGTCATATTGAACGACGAGCAAAATCCTTTTTTAGCGTCCGTTTGGCAGACGCTAAATTTTAGATAGCGGACGCTAATTAGTGTCCGTTCCAAAAACGGACGCTAATTTGCGTCTAATTGTGTCGAACGGTAAATTCAGACGCTAAAGGCGCGGATTCTTGTTGTGGAAGCCTCTTATGGATAAAGTGGGTGCATAACGTGTATAGCAAGGACTGTGATTGGTGGGTGTATGAACCACCAAAGTCATCAAGCTGGATCTGAAAATGTTTGTGCAGTATAAAAAACGTGTTCAAGCCTGCTTATATCAATAATAACGGGAGAGATGACATGAACAATATATGATCAAAGAAGGCTACAGGTGGTTACCGGGGACTATTGATAAAGTTCATTGGTTTCATTAGGTGTGGAATAGGATGAATGTGCCAAAGCATTCTTTTATCTCTTCGCTTGCTCCTCAGAGGAAATTGAAGACAAAGGATAAATTAATGGCAGCAGGGATATGCCATGATGCTAAGTGTCTTATGTGTGACCAGCAACTGGAAATAAATGATCATCTTTTCTTCCAGTGTTTGTTTAGCAGGAAGTTGTGCATTGTTGTTATGGGTTAGCTAGGAATTAATTTTGCTGCGATGGAAAGTTTATATGATAATTGGAAAAAGTAGGGGAGAAGTTTAGAAGCAGAAGAAAACAGAAAGTGTGTGCATACAATTTGGTGTGCTAGAAACTATAAGTTGTGGAACAAAGCTACTCCTAGACCTGATCAGTTAGTTAATAGTATAAAGAAGATTGTTTATACACGTGTAAATAGTTTCATTAATAGCAAGTGGACAGATGAAGAAATAGAGTGGGTTCATAGCTTAAATTTGTAATTTTTAGGTGTTGGGTGCTGTTGTGTATAGGTGTTTGGTTGAGTTGCTTTAGGTTGTTTTTTGGTGAAGCTTGATTGCTTATTTGGTAATATAACTTCCTACATTTTACCAAAAAAAAAAAAACGGTTACCTAGAATAAATCTAGACATAAATTTATTCAACAGACATAATTGTAATTAATTTAACAGGAAAATAATATTTTGTAGATGTTGGATATCCAAATACTATAGGATACTTGGTCTATTTAAAGACAAAATATGATATATCACATGTTTACATGTCGTAATGGCCCCCACCATAAGGCATGCTTGAAAAATTTAAACATCGTCAGTAATCTCTAGTACTACAATTGAAGGTGTTTTGGAATATTTAAAAGGGATGGAAGATATTGTCAAACATGCCGATCATGAACGTCCCATATCAATTGGCTATTATGATTTACGCATTCACGCTTCAAAATTTCATTCGGTTGTATGAGTTGGACAATATCAATTTTAATTTTTTAGGATCGTAAATGTCGTACCAAGTACAACAAATTGTGATACGTTCAACTTTACGCAAGAAAGAAATGGACAATATATAACTTAAAATAGCTAAGGACATTTGAAATTCAGTAGTAAGAGGTGTACCAGATCTACATTTAATAGGAAAAAATAACTTGTACCTCGCACTTAGCTTATTTTTAATTGTAATCCGAACATAGTGGTTTCATTTTTATGAATATAAGCTATCATGTTATATATATATATACTTCTTATTTTTGCACCAATCTTATATTCTTTACACATGACTTTTAAATTTCTATATTTTCTTAACAACAATATAGCTTGAAATAGTGATAACAATGTTAGACACATAATTGTGTTTTCCCATTTAAAGATCCGATGATGAAACATACTGCGATCTTAACTGGTTCGAGGGGAGAGCAGTCTGAAAAGCCACCCAAAATTATTTCGAAAAGGCTTAGTTTTATTTTAATTGCATTTGAGCCCAATCTTTGAAAAAGCCCTATAATTAATTATTCATGATACTTAATTATTTTATTTTTCACAAGTAATATTTTTGGATACCTTTTCATAATTAAATCAGATTTCCAGTTTAAAAGATAAAAGAAAATTGATAAAACGCGTTATGTAAAGAGTTGTCAAAACACGTCAAAAAAGCAAGGCGGACCCCTTAAGCACCTTGGTGCGCCTGGCGCAGGGCCTTGCGCCTAGCGCATCTTGGTGCACCAGGCACACCATTGTCCACCTGTGTCAGGTGCATGAATAATGCACCTAACACACGACACTGTGACTCACATAGCACTAGTAGAATAAATGCTTATTGTTGCGGTCATTGAGTGGCCTATTGCGGCGGTTTGGCCACGCAGTAATTAAGGGGGCAGCAATAGGTAATTAATATATTGCTGTGGTTTTAAATCGCAACAATATTTGAACATATTGCTGTGGTTTCTGGCTAAAATCGCAGCAATATGTTTATTTTATATCAAATTTATAAAGCATATTGCTGCGGTTTCTGGAGAAAACCGTAACAATATGCTGTATTTAATAATAAAAAATAGGCGTACTGCTGCGGTTTAAATTTTTTTTTTTTTTGCATTTTGCCATCAATTTTGAAAGATAAAAATGTAAGACGAAAATAAAACAATAGAAGCGAGAAGTAATTGAAAAGAATTACTTATACATAAACATTAAAGATAATATAAAATCACACATATATATAAAAAAAACAAAGATGTAAAAAGAAATATAAGTCAAATTTTAAAAAAATTAGAAAAATGATTAATTCAAACACCACCTAATGAAATCTGATAATTGCAAAAGAAAAAAATATTAAAACTCGGTTTGACACCGACTGTGGAGTACATTCGTAGTATACTAAATCTGAAGATGTAAAAAAGAAAAAGGAACAAACGTTCCACTGTCATCTTCATGGCATTCATCTTAACTGTCTTGGATTCGCGACTTCTAAAACAGAAAAGGAAACACATGTGAGATCATCGTTGGGGAGTACTCCGGTAATAAATCGTCGGCCTCATCAACATTGTTAATATCGTCCTTGTTAACTGATAAGTGCGTTCCTAACGCACTTTATGACTTTATTTTGGCTTGTTTTGGCTCCCTTTTTCCCCTTTTCTTCCCTCTTTCTCCTCACTTTTCCCTTCTATGACCCTTTTCGGGGCCGAGTAATGCGAGACATGGCACAAGGGAACGAGCTAGACGATGAGAGGGAGCATGAGGTGCGCTTGGTATGCCCCGCACACGATGGTGCGCCCGCACAGAATACTGGTGCGCCCGCACCATCAACCATTTTTGGAGCAGAAAACAGAAGACATTGGTGCGTCCGCACCAAGAACAAGGTGTGCCCGCACCTGTGTCTGGTGCGCCCGCACCAACTGCTGGTGCGCCCGCACCATATACGGAGCACTTTTACAAAGAGACAGAAGACTCAGGTGCGTCCGCACCTGAGGTCTGGTGCGCCCGCACCTAAGCATGATGCGCCCGCACCTCCTTATGGTGCGCCCGCACCATGCGTTCCGGAATAGAAAATTCGGTCATTAAACCCTTTTTTTTTCTCTTTTAGTTTACGACTTACGCTTTCATTCTATTTTTCACACAACATTCTAGGGTTTTGTATTAGAGAGAAAACACTTTAGTTTCCATTGGTAATTGAGATTAGTGATCATAGTTTGTGATTCATTTATATTAAGGTACTTTTCTTCATCTTAATTCAAAGTTTTCAGTTTTTATTTCATTCTTTGGTGTTTGTTTTGTTCTATATTATTTAAGATCTTCATTCTCTTAGTTTATAATTGCATTTCATTAGTTTAATCATTATCTTAATCATGTTTAGCCTTAGATTAGTCATAGATTCATTGTTTAATTGCTTTAACTCCATGATTAGTGAGTAGTTTCATAATCTAGGGTTAGGGTGAAAGTATGAATTAGGGTTTTAAATACGATGTTGATGTGATTGTGATGTTTAGAGAAGTTTATGCATTGATCTTGGTGTTTTCAGACCTTAGGATAGATATTGATCACATTTATGCTTTGGTATTTTGATTTCAAATGTTCTTAAATCGATTTTGAACTCTTTTATCATCCCCAAGAATCAACTTAATTTCTATCCAAGATATTGGATGGAAATTAAGGGGATCCTTCATTAGGGGTTTTCCAAACTTATTGAATCTCTTAATCAATTAACTAAAGACCATTCGAGAGAGGATTTAGTTGATTGATTAAGTGATTACTCTTGAGGACCATTCGAGAGAGGACAATTTAGAGGGAAACTAAACCTTGCATAATCTCTCGTCTCACAATCGCATTAACATTCCTGCATTCTTATTCATACTAGTAACCTTAACTCTAGTGTCTTTTATTTGATATTTAAACTCGTGTATTTGCTTGTTGCTATTAGTTAGACTTAATTGTTACCAAAACTCTTTCAAACCCCCAAATCCTTTCAATTAGGTAGTCTAGACTTGATAGACTTTAATAATCCCTTTTCCTGTGGATCGACCCTTGACTTGCCCTTACTATTCCTTAGTAATTGCTTGTTAGGACTACAAATATTGTTTGGAAAGCGGTTCTTAGTGCCTTAACGACACACTAAAAACCTCTTATCAAAATGGCGCCGTTGCCGGGAAATTGTGCTATTGATTGAAGTATATTTTAGTTTAGTTTGCTTAGTTGATTTTTCTTTTATTTTCTTTTTAACTGTGGTTGTTATTTGCTAATCCTCTGCTTAGCTTTGTTGTGTTACATGAGAAGAAGAACTCACGGTTCACCCACATTGCCTCTAGATCTGAAATCGACCGTACATTGCGAAAGCTTCGGAAGAATTTGGAAAATTTGACTTTGGGTTCCGAGCCTTCTTCACCAATCTCAAGTACATCAAGTGAAGTTGAATCAGAAATGGGTGAAGCAAATCCACAACTGTTTAGGGATTTCGGAAATCCGGGTTCCTATGTTCTTCAAGGTGGAATTCGACCCCACCACCACTACAAATTTCAGCATTCACCCTCAGTATACTCGGATGGTGAAAGCAGAGCAGTTTTGTGGGGGTTCAGATGAAGATCCTCTAGACCATCTCGACAGGTTTCTTGAGATCTGTGCCATGATAACAACTAATGATGTCTCTCCTGACTACATCAAGATGCATTGTTCCGGTCCTCTCTTACCGGAAAAGCAAAGTCATGGCTCAAGAGCTTGCCTGCTAATTCCCTCACTACATGGGAAGAAGTCACAATGGCTTCTTGAAGAAATACTTCCCGGAGTGGAAGACTGCGGACATAAGGAGGAAGATCTCCTCATTTGAGCAAGAGAACGATGAGACACTTGCCGAAGCTTGGGAGCGGTTCAAGGAGATGATCCGTTCATGCCCACACCATGAGTTCAACAAGAATCTACTCATGCGATTTTTCTATGATGGTCTTGATCCGATTTCACGGGCCAACCTCGATGCTGGAGCGGGAGGTCAACTATCTAAGATCCCGCAAGAACAACTTGAGTCCACAATTGAGGAAGTGATCAAGAACTACTCATGGGGTGGAAGACGAAGAGGTGCTCAACCTAAGAAGAGCGGAAAGTTTGAAATTGACCCCATGGATCAAATTCAAGCAAGATGGACCAACTCGACAAGAAGCTCTCCAAGATCAATCTTGCATCGTCTACTCCTTCACAGGTAAACTCTTTTTCTTGTGATATTTGTGGTGGTACTAACCATGATACTTCTTATTGTGGAGGTACCCATTCGGAGCATGTGGCGGCAATAATTCAAGAGGAGATGGATATCAAGGAAACAAGGGTATAGGAACAATCAACAAGGAGGTTGGAGACAACCTCAACAAAACTACACCCAAGGATTCAACCAACCTCAACAAGGGTACAACCAAGCTCACAACCAAGGGTTTGCGCAAGGGTATAACCAAAACCAAAACTACAACCAAGGTGGTTCCTCCTCATAAGGGTCCAACACTTCCAAGCTCCACATCAAAGGACCAACAACCCAAAACCTCCCTCCAATCTTCCATTCCCCAAACAAAATCCCGAACCTACACCATCTCCTGATCCAACCTCTCTCCAAATTCTCCAACAACTCCAATCCATGAACCAAATTCTCCAAAACCATGAGCAAAGGTTTCAAGAGCTACAAGCCCACAACAAAATGCTTGAAACCCAAATTGCCCAAGTAGCTGAGAAAAATCCCTCCACCCCCACAAATCAACTTCCGGCCAACCCATCCTAACCCCAACCTCCATCAAGCCAAAGCCATTCATTTGAGGTCGGGAACAAGTTATGCGGGTCCTAAGATGCCGAATGGGGAGTTAGAGAAGGATGAAGAAGCTGAGGTTGTTGAGAAGGAGGATGGAGCTGAGGAAACTGAGAAAGAGGAAGTTGAGGAGAAAGATGAGTCACATGTTCAAGTTGGTGACAAAAACCCATTGCCATCACCTCCACCAACCAAATTATGTGCCTCCGGTTCCCTATCCTCATAGGTTGGTAGAGAGAAAGTTGAGTGACAAGTTCACTAAATTTCTAATGTGATGAAGAGCCTGCAAATCAACATCCCATTCCTTGAGGCTATGTCTCAAATGCCAGCTTATGCTAAGTTCTTGAAAGAGATCCTCTCCAATAAGCGAAAACTTGAAGATGAGCTTATCTCCCTACCTTACCAAGTGAGTGCTCTTGTGCAACGAACTATGCCCAAGAAGCAAAGAGATCCCGGGAGTTTCACCTTGCCGGTGAAGATAGGTGATTAGAGCCTAAGGGTGCACTGGCCGATCTGGAGCAAGTGTCAATTTGATGCCCCTTTCTATTGCAAAGCACCTAAATTTCCTCTTCATCCTACGCGCAAAACGATTCAATTGGCGGACCGCACTGTGAGAGTCCCTTGTGGTGAGTTGGAGGATATACCGATTCAAGTTGGGCATGTGTTTGTACCATGCGACTTTGTGGTGATGGATATGGAGGAAGATCCTGAGACTCCTCTTATTCTGGGAAGAGAAGCTCTAAAGACTTTGGGTGCCGTGATAAACTGCAAAAACGACACAATCACGGTTGAGGTAGCTAATGAGCGGGTGGTGTTTGAGTTCTCTAAGACATGAAGAGACCTATGATGGAGAGAAATTTGCCGGGTAAGCCTAGTGGAAGATGAGGTAGAGGACCCATGAGTGTGGATAATTCTGGGGACGATTGTATGCGCTACTTACCGACCCCTTAGCTTGGACATGGAAGAGGAAACAGCAAGATGAGGCGTTTGAGGTTCTAGCTCATCATCCACTGATAAAGAGGAGTGTTCTAAGCCTCCTCCCAAGGTAGAGTTCAAACCCCTTCCCTCCTCTCTTAGATATGTTTTTCTTGATGATGCATGTACTTATCCTGTTATTGTCAATTCGAGTCTTGATGACATTTCTATATCAAAACTGATTGGAATTTTGCAAAAATATAAAGATGTCATTGGGTATTCGATTGATGACCTTAAGGGGATAAGCCCTTCTCTTGCTATGCATCGTATCCATCTCATCGATAGTAATGCCTCCTCCATCGAGCATCAGAGAAGGCTCAATCCCAACCTCAAAGAGGTTGTGAAAAAGGAGATCTTAAAACTAGTGATGCGGGAATCATCTATGCTATCTCAGATAGCAAGTGGGTGAGCCCGATTCACGTGGTTCCAAAAAAGGAGGCATGACTATAGTTGAGAATGAGAAAGGAGAAACAATCTCAACGGACTGTCACTGGGTGGAGAGTCTGTATTGATTACAGAAAACTGAACAAATCCACCCGGAAAGATCATTTCCCCCTTCCCTTCATTGACCAAATGTTGGAGAGGCTTGCTCGTCATTCACACTTCTGTTTTCTGATGGTTATTCCGGATTCTTTCAAATCCCCATTCATCCGGATGACCAAGAGAAAACCACCTTTACTTGTCCGTATGGGACATTTGCATATCGAAGGATGCCCTTTGGTTTGTGTAATGCCCCATCCACTTTTCAAAGGTGTATGACAGCAATCTTCTCTGACATGCTAGAAGATTCCATTGAAGTGTTTATGGACGACTTTAGTGTGTGTGGTTCGTCTTTTGACACATGTCTGGTTAATCTTGAATGTGTGTTAAAAAGGTGTCAAGAGACGAACCTGTACTGAATTGGGAGAAGTGTCACTTTATGGTCGAGGAAGGCATTGTACTTGGGCATAAAGTGTCGAAAAAGGGTATTGAGTAGATCCGGCAAAGGTTTCGGTTATTGAGAAGCTTCCGCCACCGAACTCGGTGACGGGAGTTCGCGCTTTCCTTGGACATGCTGGTTTTTACCGGCGTTTCATCAAGGATTTCTCTCAAATAGCCAAACCATTGACGAATCTACTTCAAAAGATGTTGATTTTGAGTTTGATGAGTCTTGTACTAAGGCTTTTGAAACTCTTAAAAAGCCCTTACTTCTTCCCCCATTGTGCAAGCTCCGGATTGGAGCTTGCCTTTTGAACTAATGTGCGATGCTAGTGACTTTTCAGTGGGAGTTGTTCTTGGGCAACGCAAGGAAGGGAGGCTTCATGTGATAGCCTATGCAAGTAGGACTCTGGATGATGCTCAACGGAACTATGCAACTACGGAGAAGGAAATGTTGGCCGTGGTCTTTGCTTTTGACAAGTTCCGTTCCTACTTGACATGTAATAAGGCGTGGTGTATACGGATCATTCTGCGGTCCGGTATTTGATGAGTAAGAAGGATGCCAAGCCTAGGCTCATTAGGTGGGTGTTGCTTCTTCAGGAGTTTGATTTTGAGATGAAAGAGAAGAAGGGGACGGAGAATGTGGTAGCTGACCATCTTTCTCGCCTCCCTCTTGAAATCTGGAGGAGATTCCTATCGAGGAGATTTGAGAGAAGAAGCATTGTTCGCCATTCTGAAAATGAGGTTCCATGGTTCGCTGATTATGCAATTATTTGGCTTGTGGGATTGAAGCCTCATGGTTTTATTCCCAACAAAGGAAGCGGTTTTTAAAGAGTTTCAGGTTCTACTGGGATGACCCGCTCCTTTTTAAGAAGTGTGCTGATGGATGTTTAGGGGTGTGTCCTAATCATGAGATGACCTCGTTTTGATCATTGCCATACTTTGGCATGTGGAGGGCACGGTGGAGCAAGCAAAACTGTTGCTAAGGTGCTCCAATGTGGTATGTTCTGGCCAACATTGCAAAAGGATGCCCGGGAATTTGTGGTGGCTTGTGATAGATGTCAAAGGAGTGGTGGCATCACAAAGCGACATGAGATGCCTCAACAGAACATTCTTGAGGTTGAGCCGTTTGATGTCTGGGGAGTCGACTTTATGGGCCATTCGTTCCTTCCTGTGGGAATGTGTACATTCTTGTTGCGGTCGACTACGTGACAAAATGGGTTGAAGCCATTGCCTCTCCACCAATGACCATAAGGTAGTACCAAGCTTTGAAGAAGATCATCTTCCCTCGATTTGGGGTGCCCCGTGTGTTGATCAGTGATGGCGGTTCACACTTCGCCAAAAAGCAATTAGAAGCACTATTGAAGAAATACGGGGTGAATCACAAAGTAGGTCTTCCTTATCCCCCAAACCAAGGCCAAGTTGAGGTTCGAATAGAGGTTAAGAATCCTTGAGGAGTGGTCAATAGGACACGAAAGGATTGGTCTTTGAAGCTTGATGACGCTCTTTGGGCTCTTCGCACGGCTTTCAAGACGCCTATGGCACCACTCCCTATCGCCTTGTTATGGCAAGGCATGTCATTTGCCGGTTGAGCTGAGCACAAGGCTTGGTGGGCAGTTAAGGAGCTCAACATGGATCTTCACTTGGCGGGAGAAGCTCGAAAAGAAAGGCTAGTAGAGCTGGAAGAACTTCGTTTTGACGCTATTGAGGTTCTAGACTATACAAAGAGCAAACGAAGAAATGGCACGATCACCGGATTCAACAACGAGAATTCCCGGTTGGGGACAAAGTCTTGTTGTTCAACTCAAGACTAAAGCTTTTCCCCGGAAAGTTAAAGTCCAAGTGGTCGGGTCCTTTCACCGTGTTGCAGACTACTTCATATGGAGCTTATGAAATTATTGGTGAGGACGGTCCATTTTGGGTAAATGGTCAAAGGTTGAAGCTCTATCATGATTCTCATGCCGTTGGTTCAATTGGTTGCTTGATTCTTCGCTCACCTGAGCGACTCTTATGATGGACGTATCCTTTTTAGTCAAGCTAATGACTTAAAACAAGCGCTACACGGGAGGCAAACCGTTTCTTTTCTTTCCTTTCTTTTATTCTTCTTTTGTTTGTTGGTTAGGCTTTTGATTTATCAGTTAGCCATGAGAGCTACATTGGGACATCTGAATTTTTATGAAAAGTTTAGTGAATTGAGTGTTTTGGAAAAGAAATATTTACAAAACAGACGGGTTAGGTGCTCCCGCACCTGTTCAGGGTGCGCCCGCACATGAGGAAAAGTTTCAAAAAAAAATTTGGTGCGCCCGCACTAGATTTTGAACATGTTCTTCTGAAAAAAACAGAAGACTTTGGTGCTCCCGCACCTTATAGAAGTGCGCCCGCACATCTTGTAGGTGCGCCCGCACATCTTGTAGGTGCGCCCGCACATCTTGTAGGTGCGCCCGCACCTTGCTCTAACTCGTTTTTTTCCAAAAAAACAGAAGGTTTGGTGCTCCCGCACCTCCTCAAGGTGCGCCCGTACCTGTAGAAAATTTTCGAAAAAAAAAACTTAGGTGCGCCCGCACCAAATACTCCGAAATTTTTGAGAAAAAAACAGAAGGGTTTGGTGCGCCCGTACCTCTTCTTGGTGTGCCCGCACCAAACTTTTTCAAAAAAATTTCGCGATTGGTGCGCCCGCACCAAACCCGTCTGGGCAGATTCTCGTGTTCCTTTATTTTTTTTTCGGGCCTTCACTCCTCTTCTCCTCATATTTTCGAAAAGCTTCTCACACTCACTCACTTTCTCTCTCTTCCTCCTCTCTAGATCCGGCCACCACGACACTTTTCCGGCGACTTCCGACGACTTTTATCACCGGAATCTTCATCACCTTCTTCTCTACAACATTCAAGAGCACAAAAATTGGGGTTTTGCAAGGATTTGATTTCTAGGGTTTCAAAATTGGGGATTTTCATCTCCATGTTGGTAACTCTCTTCTACCCTTGCTTTTTCATCAATAATTTAGTAAATTGGACTTCTAGTGTGTTTTCTTTTAGATTGCATGCTTGTTTTCCTTAATTTTTTTTTATTATTCATGAAATTTGCTCATATTTGTGTTTGATGATGTGGTGAACAAGTGCAATTTATTGTGGTTTGTGATAAATTCATCATATTCTGACTTTTTGAGAACTACATTGCATGAATTTCTAGGTGTTGTTGATTCTTGTGCATAATTATAGTTGGTTTGGTGAAATTGTCTTGAAAGTCTCTTTGTGTGGTGATATTCTTGCTTGTTAGCAACTTGGTTGCTACTACTTGTGGATTGGCTAGCTGGTAGATTTTAGGATTAGTTTTTGATTTTCTTCCTTTTTGTGTGTTTCTTTGTGTGGTTTGATTTTTCTTTTTGTGTGTTTTTCTCTGTGTCGAAAGTCCGTTTTGTGGTGTGTTATTGCAGCAGATCATCACTCATGCTTCCCTTTTTGCCAAACAAAATTTTTACCACCATGGGAAGAAGTAGTGGTGAAGGCTCCTATAGGTCTAAGAGAGCAAAGACCGGGTCCTCTTCACAAGGACCCTCGTCCAGCTCTAGTCCCCCTCCCCTCTATGCTGTGAAACTCCCCAATGCCGCTCATAAACAAATTTTTCAACAACTTTCTGAGCGCACGTTTCGTCCCACAAAGTTCTATGACTACACTACCTGCAACTACCTTAACATGGAATCGATGATAAGGGAGATGGCAGGTAATGTCGGGTTATCGGACTTTCTTGACGTCCATGCACCTACTTATGATCAACTCACTCTCGAATTCTTGAGTACGTTGAACATAAGTAAGGAGGCGGGCACGGGTGTTCTAGCTATTCAATTTCGTATGTTTAATCAAGCTAGAGCACTCTCCTTCGACGAATTCTGTGAGGCATTCGGGATGGATTCTCGCGCTCCCTGTGATGCCCCTTTGGGCACCATCTGGCAGGGATACAATGACCAAGAATGGTGGGCTAAGATCACCAACGGCACGATTCCGTTTCGGACGAACTCGTCCAAAGCGTCGGAGATCATCCATCTTGCTCTCCGTTACTTCCATAGGATGTTGGTTACACCATCTTTCCTAAACAGGAAGTAGGACAGTTGAGGAAGGACAAGCTGCTGGTTCTTTGGTTGGCCACTGATGAGGCCCACCATAGAGCCCGGATTAACTTTGTTGCGCTCCTCCTTCACCGACTGCAGGAGATTCGGGGGGCACTACGGTGACTGGGGAGATCCTTTGTGGTGGAATGGTCACCCAGCTAGCATCCTACCTCGAGTTGGACGATGACCTGGCTCGCTTGGAAGCTAGCGTGCCTACTGTTGGTCAGTCCAACAGATTGGATGGTGAGAGTCTGCAGCAGATGAAATTTCTGCGCAATTATAAGAAGGAAAACTGCATCTGGCTTGTGGGGGGGCGACCTTACTGTTTTATAGGGCCCGACTTCATCTGGGACCTCCCCGCTAACTGTGAAAACCGTTGGCGGGTTCCCCCTTCCCATGACATCCCACGGGTTGTCCCTGAGCCCATCCCTACGGAGCGCATTCCACGCGTTCCGAGAGGTCCGAGGCCCGACCACCGCATTCCTGAGAGTGAGGTGGCCGAAGCTTCCTCCTCTCAATCCTTCGACATGGGCTCCGTCATGGCGGCCATAGCCCAGATGCAGGCCTCTCAGGAGGCCAATCACCGTGCGGCTACTGCTACTCTTGCTGGTATCCGCACCGACCTTGACCATGTGTCTAGGGTGGCTTGGCGCTCTCACCTCACCAATGTCCGCTCCGGACATGAGCCTCCCTTCCTTAACCATCCCCACTATCCTCCTTCTTTCGACCCTCAAGAAGGGCCGTTTGAGGAGCCTTCTTTCCGTCCTTATCCCCACTACCCATCTTACTATCTTGATGGGTACTCTGGTGGGTATTTCCCTCCTTACCCCCTCCCGATGGGGGTAATGGTGGGAACTATTAGGAGCTTTTCATAACCCCCCTCCCTCTCCCTCCTTTTGCAACTCCGAGCGCGGAGTTTTGCTTAAACTTGGGGGACTTGCATGTATGTCTATATCTTTGGGAGTTTTGGGGTCATCGATGGTTAGAATTTAGGGGTCTCATTGGTTTTCGGTATCAGTTGGTGATTGTTCCTATCTATTGGTTTTGACTTCCCCCACCCCTGCTGACTTCTCTTCACCTGTACAACTTTGCTTTGGTAGTTTTCTTTTGCTTTGCATATTTTTATAAAAAAAAAAAAAACATTTTCCTATTTTATTCTTTTTCTTCTTTTTTCTGCATTTAGGATAGCTTGGTTGCATGCATGATTTGTGGCTAAAGTGTTCATGTCTCGATTGGAAGACCTTCCTTATATTAGACTTGATGATTTTGGAAGCCCTGTTGTGACTTTACGCGTCTCCTGTAAACGATAACTTTTGGTAGAGTCTCTTTGAAATTAGGCGAGTTGGATGAATGGATAGCCTTGCCCCTAGTGCAACGAATCCCGAAGGAGGGCCAAGAACCTCGTAAGACTCACTCACAACCCTCACCATTGATCGCCTAACTTGTGACTTGCATTTTAGCTCCCCAAGATTACATAAGAACGAGCCTCTAGGAGAATGATTTAGGGCGTTTCTTTTGCTAGTAATAGGAGCTACAAAACCAAAAGCTTGAATACCTGCATAATATTCGCTTCTCAACCCATCTGAGCCTTTCTATCCTATTTTTGCTTAACCCACATAATGAGTCATGGCCAAACTTTCCCCAAAGTGGAGTGCATATGTAGTTTGTATTGAGTTAAGTTGTTTTGATATTGAGTCTTGGTTGAAAGTGAGTTAATGTGCTTGTATGATCGCAAAAGTTGAGAAAAAATTTGTGAAAAAGAAAGACAAAAGCAATAAAAGAAAGAAAGTTCTTATTCTTTGATTTGGTTTATTATTGAAAATGAAAAGAAAGAAAGATCAAATTGATGAGAAAAATGAAAAAATTCACAAAGTGAAAAAGAAACAAGTGAAATTCAAGGCTATGTGTGAGATTTCTTTAAGTGAGAATGGTGTTAGGACTAGCTTGGGGGAGTATTTACCCTTAGTTTGTACTCCACTTACCCTTTTTGCACCACATTCCTAGAATATAATCAACACCCCTAACCTAGCCCCGTTACAACCTTAACAAAGTCCCTTTTGACTTCTAGATTGGACTTGATCTATTTAGTAGTGGCGGACGAGATTTTGTGCAAGTCATGATGAGGGTCATCAAAACGTGGTAGAGGCGAGTAATTATGGTTGAGCATCCCTAGGGAGGAGTCAAACTTGGGTCTTGGAAGTGGAGAAGAGTGAGAAATCATTCTTGGAAAGCTTTCTTTCAAAAAGACTCGGTTGATCGGTGGATTGAGATCTTAGAGTCACTCTTGTGCTTCCTAATCATCTTCCCTCTTGTGTTTGGTTGGTATCCTAAATCTTGCTATGAACTCATTAAGCTTGCATGTCATGTTTGTAACCTTGCATTTAGAGCATATAGGTTAGTTTGTTGCATGTTTCCCTCTTCTTTTTATTCTCCTTTTCTTCTTCTTTCCTTATTCATTCTCACACTTCGTTTACTTGAGGACAAGCAAAAAGCTAAGCTTGGGGGAGTTTGATGAGTGCGTTCCTAACGCACTTTATGACTTTCTTTTGGCTTATTTTGGCTCCCTTTTTCCCCTTTTCTTCCCTCTTTCTCCTCACTTTTCCCTTCTATTTCATTCACTTGATCATACTTGATCATAGTGACATTTTGCTAGATTTTCGTTCTATTTTGATCGAATTTCCAGCACATATGCTTTCACCATGTTTGCTCGTGTTTTTATTGCAGGTATGACCCTTTTCGGGGCCGAGTAATGCGAGACATGGCACAAGGGAACGAGCTAGAGGATGAGAGGGAGCATGAGGTGCGCTCGGTATGCCCCGCATACGATGGTGCGCCCGCACAGACTACTGGTGCGCCCGCACCATCGACCATTTTTGGAGCAGAAAACAGAAGACATTGGTGCGCCCGCACCAAGAACAAGGTGTGCCCGCACCTGTGTCTGGTGCGCCCGCACCAACTGCTGGTGCGCCCGCACCATATACGGAGCACTTTTACAAAGAGACAAAAGACTCAGGTGCGCCCGCACCTGAGGTCTGGTGCGCCCGCACAAATCTACAAATAAAAATAAGAATTTTAAAGAATTAAAAAGAAAATCCTAGAGTAGGATAAATGCCAAAAAAAAAAGTAAATAAAAAATCAGATATAAAAACTAAAAAAACAGAAGACCATAATTTTCAGATGCATGAACTAAATTTAGAATGTTTTTTATTTTTCAGATCTGAAAATGAAGAAATGAATTTTCAGATCTGATAATTAAAACATAAAATTAGATCTAAAAAATTTAAAACGAAATAGACTACAATAAACGCCAAAAATAAAACAGAAAATTAGATCTAAAAAATGAAAAAAAATGAAATTGTAGATCTGAAAAGAGAAAATTTTAGACTACGAAATTATAAAATCAGATTGAAAAAAAAACCTGAACCTATCAAAGTGAGAGAGAAAGAGTTTCATCCATGGCGGTGGAATATACGAGACGAAGTTGCCGGAGAGAGAGTGTTCGTTCATATCAGTTCGTGATTGTACTCGTTTTTCGCCGGAGAATGAGTACGAGACAAAGTCGCCGGAGAAAGAGTGTTTGTAATAGTTTTTGTTGTTTGTTCGTTGTTTGTTGTTCGCTGTTCAGAGTGGGAAAAGGAGAAGGAGAGAGAGAGAGAAGGTTTGAGGGTGAGGGTGTGAGAGAGAGAGAGATACGAGAGGGTTTGAGGGTGAGAGGGTTTGTTGCTCGTGTTTTTAAGGTTTGAGGGTTTGAGGGTGAGGGAGAGACGCGAGAATAATTTAAAAGGCGCTAGGGTTTTAAAAAAGTGGGTTGGGCTTTTGGGCTGATTTGCGTCAGATGGACCAAGGGGTCCGACGCAAATTAGCCTTTTGCAACAAACATTAGTAAAGTGCGACGCAGATGCCAGATAGGGCTTCAAATTTTGTCACTGGATGCAACAATGTGCGTCGGATGGGCCTCAGTGTCCGATGCACATGAGCTATATGTGTCGCACATCAATAGGATACGACGCATATAGCTCATATTTGGTGCTTATGCAAGGATGTTTTGCGTAGCACTCTTCATAGCATGCGACGCAAATTATGTTTTTGAGTCGTTTTGCCTTTCATGCGACGCAAATGGGGCTACACAAATCGTCCTTTTTCTACTAGTGATTGGAGAGAGATAGAGAGAAGTTATTACCCAAAATGAAAGTGTAACATCTAATTTGAAACTTCCTAAAATAGAAAGTGTCACTAGGGATGGCAATTGGGCGGGCGGGTGCAGAGGATGGTACCTCCACACCCGCACCCGCATAAAATTCTCATCCCCATCCCTGCCCAACCACCCATTGTAGGGGGAAATTTAAGACTCATCCCCACATACTAGGTACGTAGTTAAACTCATCCTCGCCTCACCACCGACATAGTTACCCGCACCCGTTTCGTACCCACGTCCTACCCACAAATTTATATTTTACAAGATAATTATTAATAATATAAGTAAATAAATAGAATTTTGATAATAAATATGCGGTGGGCCGGGAATGAGGTGGGTATAGCAAAAAATTCACACCCACTCCACCACCCATTACGGGTACGATTTTAATCCCCATCCCCGCCAAACCTAGAATCATCCCCACCTCACTTGGGCGGGGATGGGGCGAGTCTCCTACTTGACCCACCCCACTGTCATCTCTAAGTGTAATTGGAACGGAGGAAGTATAACTAATATAAATAATAATTGGAGTTGAACTGAACTGAACTGGTTGCTACTGAATTGAACTGGTTGCAACCGAACTGAACTGCATTGAACTGAACTGAAAATAAGATGGGGAGAATAGGCCCATAGACGTTCAGATCTTCAGGCTTCACGATTGCTCGTCCCAAAGGTTATCAATCTCGCAGACCCAATCCACGGTATAATCCTGAGGGTACTTGAATAAATTTTTTTTTTATATTGAACTTAATAACTATTTCTTTCTTTATGTAGATCTTTGACATAAATAGTTTTTTCTGTATATTCTAATCTTTCTTCTCTTATTTATTTATCATTCATATATATGTGTGATATATGATTGTCCTATTAATGCTTTCATCACCTATATGATTATTTTTGCTAATCAAGACCTAAAGAACTGTTCTAACATTAATTAAATAATTTGAACAACCTGCTAGATTCCCTGTAATTTGATTGCTAATAACATTTCACTAAAAAAATTGTCTTTTATGTGTTTCCTGAACCAACCTAGATTGGGTGCATAAAAATATTTTATGGTTATTCTATTGGATAAAAATTGACATGAACCAGCATTAAGTAGAGACCAACAATGGGCGGCATGGTTCCTGGCCGTGTTCGTATCCTCACCCCACCGAACTCAATCTTTGATTCATTGACCATCTACGGAGTCAGGACCGGAAAATCTACATTGGATAAGTCTATAATTTGTCCCTACGATTATATCCAATTAAGTTTTTGAGTTTTCCTTTAAAGACTTGGCGAATTCAAAAACATTTTCAATAAAACTTTACAATGAGGTAATTAGATACGCGCACATCCCACGTAGGCGAAATAAAAATACGCCTACACAATGACATTTATAATAATAAAAGCGGTATTCATAATAATTATTAATATTAGTAATTAATAACTACAACAATCACAATGATAGTCTTTTGGAAAATTTCCTCGGGTACCCCTAAATTTTGACATAATTCTCAAATTACCCCTCACATTTGGGGAATTCCTCAAATACTCATAAACTTTGAATTTATGCTTAAAATACCCTTACTAAGGACTGACCCTAAAGCCATTAGGTTTCCTCTCTCACTCCTCTTCATCTTCGTCATCTCCTTTCCCACCATTCTCCATTAATGACATCCTAAACCTTCAAATTTCTCTCTCTCCTTCCACCTATATGCCTTTATCTCTCCCTCCATCTTCATCATCTTTATCTCTCTTCATGTGCATGTCTCTCACCAATCCTTTTTCAACCCTTTTAAAATCCCTTTTCTCTATATTCTTCCTCTCTCTCTCCTAAACTTCACAACCTATTTAACTTCATTCCTCGTTGTTCTCAAAACACTATTCAAGCACAAACCCGAAAAACCCAACTCTCCGACATCGAGAAGAAAAAGTAAATAAAACCCAGGCCAATTTTAATGACAAAATCCATGAAAATTGGTGTATAAAACCCATTTCTAAAACCCGCAAATTACCATTGCAACTTCAACAATAAGAAGAAGAACAACAACCATCATTAATTTCAGGAGAAATTCACAAGGTGAGAGAATTAACTTCACCATCATAAAAAACTGGAAAAATTCACAAGATGAAGATGGGGAGGAGAGATATAGGCATGTAGGTGGAAAGAGAGAGAAAATTGAAGGTTTAAGATATCATTAATGGAGGATTGTGGGAGAAGAGATAAAGAAGACGAAGATGGAGAGGAGAAAGAGAAAAAACCCTAACAGCGTTAGGGTTCCATCAATAGTAAGAGTATTTTAAGCACAAAGTTAAAGTTTGGGGGTATCTGAGGATTTCCTCAAATATGAGAGATAATTTGAGAATTACATCAAACCCTAGGGGTACCTGAGGAAATTTCCCTAATCCTTTTAAATAAGGAAAAATTGTTTTAAATAAGTCAACCTTTGCGTGGTCTTCCCATTTTAAGTCTATCTTTTGATTATTCCTGAACAAGTTCACTTTGTAGCTTAGTTAAGGTTGGATTAAAATGTTACCTAGAACTCTAGGTAAATGCCGGTTATTTGGTGACGTGTCAAGAACAGTTGCCTTTATTTCTTTTTTTATCTTTTTCTCTTTTCCTTATTTCACATAATGCCCCTCTCTCTTATTCTCTCTCTTCTCTGTTCCTCTCTCCCTCCCTCCTCCCTCCTTCCTCTTTAGTGTACACTACTCCTTTCTCTCTCTTCTCTACTCATCATCACCGAATCAACATCATCAATCATCCTCATCATCAAATCAACACCATATTGAACATTTGTCATAATCGAAAGACAATCATCAATCAACATTCACTGTGGGTGTTTGCCCCTCATTGCGAACGATGATCATCAATCAACACCATCTTGTTTGGGCCACTCTATTTGTTGTGTTTGTGGGTGGTGCTTGCATCTTATTGAGATGGATTAGGTGAGTCAAGTCGGAGCGAATTGAGAGGGGGTTGGAGGGAGAGACGACGATGCAGAGGGAAGGAGGGAGGAGAGAGAAAGAGTGCCACGTGGTTGGAGGAGAGGATGATTGGTAATGACAGGGGTGATTCCTGGTGGATGGCAGTGGGTATCTTGTGGTGACGGTGTGAGTTATGTTGGATGACAATGGTTGATTGGTGGTGGTTGGTATTAGTGCGGTTGCGTGGTGGTGGCAGACTCGATGAGGACATGGGAGGAGAGAGAGAGGTTGGGGTTGGAGTGGATTATAGTGAGATTAATGTTGCAATATGTGGACTTAATTTAGTAGAATAATGAAGAAGGCATGGAGAAATTATGAGATTATGTGTATTTGATGTTTTGGGGAAATTTTGTTGTTGATTGGTTTTGCTAGTTCCGAATTTTAATTTAGATGGGGTTTTTTTGAGGGAAAGTAAATGTTGGTGAGTTTGAGTCAGGGTAGGAGAGGGGTGAAGGATGTGGCAATGGTGGTGGGGTGAGACAGAATGGAGAAGACGAAGTTATAAACTAAAAGGAGGAGAGAGAGAACTGTTGTTTGGTGGGATTTTGGGTGGTTTTTTGGATGAGTAATTAATTTTGGGTGGGTTTTGTAATTTGGGTGGGTTTTTGGGTGGGTATTTAGTTTTAGTTGGGTTTTGGGCTGGTCAATGGGTTTAGTGAAAGTCAAACTTGCAATTATTTTTTTTATGACCAGCTAAACCGGTAAAAAGTCATCTAGCTTAATTAAAGTTAACTAAGCTACAAAGTGAACTTGTTCAGGAATAATCAAAAGATAGACTTAAAATGGGAAGATCACGCAAAGGTTGACTTATTTAAAACAATTTTTCCTTTAAATAAATGTACTAGTAAACAATAGTATTAATAGTAATTGTAATCGTACAAAGTAATACCAATAATAATGGTAATAATAATAATAATTATTATCATTATAATATTTATAATAATAATATTAATACTACTAATCATAATAATCATGATATCAATAATAATAATAATAATAATAATAGTAATAATAATAAGTATGATTTGATCAAATCAGATAAGAAATAGGTAAAAATAAGGTGAAAGTAAGGCTTTGTTTAGTTCACTTGAAATTTTCTGAGCTGAACTTATTTTTTATGATCTGATCTGATCTGATCTAATCTGATCCGAACTTATTTACAAGATCTTATCTTTTATAAAATATATTATTACTATTATATTAGTACTTTGTAATTCAGCATCATGCAATACATTATAAGATCTTATTTATAGTATTACTATTATTATTATTATTTTATTTCTATTACAACTTTTACACAACTTTTATTAATAATAATTATTATTATTATTATCAGTATTATAAGAACGACAACAATAATTATAATCATAATAATAATAATTATTACTAAAAATAAATTATAACCCAAGTCATTAATTTATAAGAGCACTTATACAATGTTTCACACTTTTCCTTAAAAAGAAGTGTTTCACACCTGAGAAATCGGCAAACTCAACTCTTTTTTTTCATATAAAATAAAATAAGATATACAAACAACTATGACTTGCGCAAGAAAGAAAGAAATAGCGCGCAACTTAAAAAGCTAGAAGACTTGAAATTCGGTAGGAAGAGGTATACCGAATCTAAATTTATAATTTGTACCTCGCACTTAGCTTATTTTGAAATGTAATCCGAACTTAGTAGTTTCGTTGTCATGAATTTGAACTATCATATTTTATATATTCCTTATTTTTGCGTCAATCTTATGTTCTTAACACGTGACTTTTAATTTTTTATTATTTAATAACAACAAAATAACTTAAAATAATGATAACAGTGACATTTATAATGATAACAATAAGATTAATAATAATTACCAATATTAATAATTAATAAGTACAACAACAATAATAATCCTTTTGAACAAATGTACTAGTAAATAATAATAGTCCCTTTGTATTTTTTTTCTTTCTCACTTAGAATCTTGATACTATTCACAATTAGAGAGAATCTTTTAGATTTTTCTCAATATATAAGAAATAATATAGTCATGTCGGGTCTTGTTTGATTCGTCTCAATGAGTACTTTATTAATATTCAATTATTATAATTTTTACTAATATGTAGTGAAAGATATTTAATAGTAATAATTAGTTTTTAAATATAAGTGTGATCTGATCTGATCTGAACTTATTTTTTCTGATCTGATATGATCTGATCTGATTAGATCTGAAATAAGCAAAAATAAGGTGAACTGAACATAACCTAAACATAGCCTAACTATGCTCATCTTATTTGCCAAGAAAACTAAAACTATGCTTGTCTCATACGGTCCCACCATCCTAGAAACAAAATGGGTACCAAAGCACGCACATTTGGTGCTGCACCCCGCAGCTCCTGTCGTTGCTATAATCAAAATATATGCAGTACTCAATTTATATAAGGAGCTGAAAATTTCAGGCCACAGATCGTGTCTGAAATCTTCCATTATTCTGGCCTACTATACCACTTGCCACATCCAATAAATTGTCAAACATTAAACATACTACTAATAAACTGGTGTTCACTAATTAAAGCTAATGAATTTTGCCTAAAAATAAATAAATTAAAACTAATGTTTTTTTTTTTTGAAACATATGTTTGCTGAGATTATTTTTTACCAGTTTGAAACTAGAATTGTTGATCAAAACTAAAATTTACGAGGCAGAGTTATCTTTCTTAAATATTATTATTTTCAGTTGGTTTTGTAATAGACCGTCAACTTTAATTAAAAATTAGGTAAACAGCCAAGCCCAATATGAAGAAGAGAGCGGACCACCTTTCTAAACATAGTGACTAGTTTAATATATTTAACGACCAAGTTAATTCATTTAATAAAAAGTTTAATCAATGCAATAATCATATTTTTTTAATCTACGTAGTGAGTTATTAGTAACTAGTATAAGCCACTTAGTAAGACTTTTAGGTTATTAGTTCGAGATTGAAAGGGAAACAAAGAAACAAGAAGAGAAACAACTAGTAGTTTGGATTAAAGTGAGATAGAATGAACTTGTTAGAAAAATGTAAGATTGGATATGTCTAATCTATTTATCTATACTAACTAGTTATTAGGCCCGGGCTATGCCTCGGGTAAGAAAAAATTTCATTCATTAATATAATACATGATAATAACAATAAATACAACTTAGCCTAGTGGTTAAGACTGTAGTATATGTACTTGAAGTCTCGGGATCAAACCCTATGCTACGCAATTTCTAAAAAAAATTTATTGTACATAGATTACATGAACTAAAACTCCCTAGGGGTAGTACTGTAGTGTTCAACACTGCTCTTCAAATGGTATCATGCATACATAATTAATTTTAATGAACATGCAAATTTATTTATTTTTAAGGATGTAAGGGATATGTTTAATAACAATAACTAATTACAACACATATTTTTAATTTTGTGGAAACATGGATCATTAAGAGATGTTAGATGAGATGGTGATTCTTTGAAAACCCTTATGTAAGGTCAGAGGTTCGAGCCCAGGCTTCAGCATATTTATTTAATGACCACAATTGACTTTGTTGGTTAACATACACGTGGCAAAATTCTAGTGACAGGAGGAGAGTGCCACGTGGCGCATCGACGTTGTTACGCACGCCTTTTAATATATATGTATAGATATATTAAAAGGCGTTCATAAGAATGTCTATGTGCCACGTGGCACTCTCCTCTAAGCCTCTAATGCAAATGCTCTATTTTCATGTCAAACCCCTCAACTAAAAAAATAAAAAAAATTATGTTGTGTGGTTAAAAGGTATCGAATACGTGACATTTGAAAGGAAAAGTGAAAGCTTAACCATTGATCCAACACAACATCATTGTTTAATATTTCAAATAAAATATAATAAGATCTTGTAATTATACCTCATTAAAAGACTACACAAGTAGTTGGATACCTAACACATTAATGGTAATGATAGTATAAACTCTTACTCCAATTTCTTGTATTCTTCAAATTATGACGTCAATTTTTTCCTCACAAGACAAAAATTTACGAAAAGAAACAATCCGGGGCATCGCCCGGGACACTCACTAGTTTTATATTATAATTAGACCGCCTATTCTAATAATTTGTGTATTATTTTTATGCTAAATGAATTGGGCCTAACGTTCAATGAAGTTAGAACTATAGAAGCACAATATTACAGCATAAGTATGTGCTACTTGGATATCGATCAGAGAATTTCTTTGAATGTTTTCAGTTGATATAATAAATTCTTCACATTTGCATTCCCACATTCAGCATCAGCAGCTAGAGCAGCAGTAGCACCATGGCCACATATTTGAAGACATACTCATATTTCTACCAGCAATATGTACTGCCATAATGGGTTTGGTGAACAAAGAAGCAGTCAATTATGAAGTTGACAAGGTTCATGATCATACATTCATACTCGGAGCAGAGGTTGGACTCTTCGTCACCCTTCTACGTCTGTCAAATCTGAATGTAATAGGGTACCTGTTCATCTTAAAGAATCTATATTTATTTAATATACTCCCTCCGTCCCAAAATATAGTTCCCATTTCTATTTTGGGAGTCAAATTTTAAAAATTTTGACCAAATATTCTTACTAATGTATACAAAAAAACATATTCATGAGGGGTCTTGTTAGATTCGTCTCAATGTGTAAATTCGTAATATCAACTTTTTATATTTTTTACTAATAAGAAATAGTAGATATCGTAGGTCAAAGGTACGTCTTGGAGACTGTGCAAAATGAAATGAGAACTATATTTTGGGACGGAGGGAGTATTAAAAAGCATTTATAAACAAGGAACGACGTCACTCGACAGTCTACCTTACCTTAGAGTGTTTTATTCCATGTAATCTACATATAATAAGAAAAAGATTAGAAAATGAAACATATAGAATTTGATCCCATAACTTCAAACTTATATACAAAAGTCTTAACCACTAAACCGAGTAAGTTTTGATTTTTAACAATTTAAAGTAAAATATTAATAAATAAAAAATATAATTACTCGGAAAATAGCCCAAACCTAAAAGCTAGTTAAGATTAAAAAGACTACAATTCCATGACAAATGAGGTATATTCCATAAACGCAAGAACCTCGCCCTTTTACAAGCTAGAGAAAACCCCATATATAGTACAAGTGAGATACACACATATGACATATGTGGCTCACATGCACAAACATGAGACGGATGAAGACGCACTAAACACACAGAAATACCCACAGGTAGCAGATCTATGTTAAGCTATCGGGTGGAGTTGGATGCCACAAAACTAAATTGAGGTTGAGATAAGTTTAAATCTAAAGTAACCCTATATAACTACACCACTAAATAAGCTGTTCCAGACTTCCAGTACTAAGAAAAAGAAAAGGTAGCATAGGGAGGAAGATAATCGTTTATTTGGTTGCCAACCCTGTTTGCTGGAGCTTATTCCCCAACTACCTTTGGATTTACCCAGGTCGTGCACCTGGCTGAGTCTCCCCAACGAGGAATTCTGCCTACGATTAGGTTCGACCTCGGGATCCTCCTTGAGCAATACCAACCCACTTACAACTTGGACCAACCCCACGTTGATAGAGGAAACTACGCTGGCTTCAATTATTCTTACTTCCCAACAAAATCTATGCGGATACAACGGAGTATCAACTCTCGCTTCTACTAATTACACCTTCCAGAAATATGGGACACAACCAAGTCTCAACTCTCAAGCACTGGCATAATATGTCTATAGACTGCGGATCAAATCACCCCTTAACCAACTAAGATAGATTTAGGCACTTCCCTCACCCCCTTAAAATTTCTTTTTGCAAAATGTCAATATATTGTGACAAGATTTAACACTTCAGCATGTTCATGATCAAGTTCACCCAGAGACTAGAAGGATTGCGACATTAAAGATTCCCAATAATGTACATTGTCACTTTTCGTATTTGCGGCCTGAGAGCATCCATCAGACACGCAACAGCCTACTCTGTGTCAACTCATCCTGGGCACACATTTAAATTCCATTACACCGAACAGAGATCTTCATCTGAGGCTGCAGCTGATTGAATAAGACGGAGGGCTGGAGGTTGTTAATGATTGGCCTATCCGATGGTTGCATCTCTCACTGGGTGTAATAAAGCATACAGACGTGAAAGTAACTTCTATGAAGCAAAAGTTCTTCATATTTGGAAGAAAGAGACGATCACACTTCACACTAAATTAAGGAATAAAAATATTGCCACTTCTATTAACCTCCCAAAGGTTTGAAATGAGACTACATTGTCTTACTCTGCCAGCTAAACAGTTGTGCCTCCACCATCAGACATCAGAGATGCAGCAGCAGCAGCAGCAGTTGGGACCACCCCAGTAGATACACCAGGTTTTGATAAATGCAACAGTCTGCAATTGCTCCAGAGACAGCAAATATTCAGCTTCAGAATAGAACTCACCAAGTAGGGTGAAATTGCATTTGAATTTCATTAATATTGATGGACTTACGGAGCAAGGTATTCACAGAAAGAAGAGACAGCTGTCACAACTTCAGTATAGTTATCAGATGCAGCAGGAGCTGTTACTTCAACCAATTGTATGCCCGGTGTGACTGGCTCAGCTTCATCGACCGCATGCAACTTTGGCACCTTATTGACCGAGGAGACAGTAACAGTGATCTGAGCACCCCTATGGAAATGAAAGGAAAAACCCACCCGCAACAGCTCATGATCCAACTTGTATCCAAGTGCATAAAACAAACGGAGGGCATTCTTGCTAGCTTTGCTCTCTACCATTGTACGGACCAGAACGGAGAGCTGTTCAGCACCAGCACCTCTCATTGCACCACCAACGTGACGAATAATCCTGCATGATACACATCCCTTTTTACATCAGGATAACCCATACACTAAACAACATTAGAATAGAAATCCACTCGCATACCAAGTAGGTTCAGGCTGCTCAAGATCACATATAAGTCGAACCTCAGAAGACACAGATCCTGCAAATAAATTGCAATGTCTAATTCAATATACCCAAATCAGTGAAACACAGCACGCATAAAATCCAATCAAACACTTCCCAAGTGCAATCATCTCCTTCTGATAATAAGATATTAGGAATCAAGCCAGACATTAAAGGGAGATGTTAAGTGAATGGACAAAAGAAACAGAAATCTCGTTAGTAAGGGCGCTGGTTGAGGTTAATGCATTCAACCAATTCACAAAGAGTTGATTCATTGTGCAGAAAGTAGAGTTTGACCTAGAATATGCCAAGATCTCTAAACTCTCAAAGAACCATAGAAGAAGGAAGCTAATATTTAAATTGACAAGAGAAAAAGAATTACTAGAGGCAATGAAGATTTTGAGAATACAAAAGAGAAACCGGGAGAAGATCCTTATATGAAACTAGACCAGCTCAAGCTCCCTAAAGAGAGCAATGTGTTTTTACCGCCCAACAACTCAAATGTATGCTAGGGCTTTATTGAAGGACTACACCAAAAGATGATAAGAAGATTAATATAGCAGAGACATGTGAAGGTGCAATGGTATAGAAGATATCCTACCCAAACTAAGGTTTGCCTTTCAAAATTCCTTTGATATGGAAGAAATCTTTCCCACACTGTGGTCTTTCTTTGTAATTAAGCTCCTTGTCTGTACACAACAATTCTCAATAATTAGTTTTAGCACTGGTAAGGATGGTGCTGGTTCAAGTGATATTACTAGCACATTACCCTTTAAATTTCTTTTGATTGAACTTGTTCTTTAAAATGTGAGGAGCTTCAAAATGCCCTCCAAACTAAATAATTTAGTGAAATTTGCCAAAACAAACCTTTTAAAACCTTTTACATCACATTTTGCGCGAAACAACCTTATAAAAATTTTCTGGCAACTTTAGACCTTCAAAGTAATTTTTTTTTGTGAGGAACAACCTTGGTCTATTTTCCAACGTTGACTCACTCAATTGAAGCACGTGACTCGTCTTTTTGCTTAATATAAGCCATTTTCCTCCTCCCCTACCACCTGAACCACCCTAGGGTCCCTGGCCCCACCCTTCCCCCATCCTCCCCCTGAAACCACCCACACCCACCTGAATCACCCCACCCCCAGCCACCAGAACCATCCCACACACAATCTCTTTCTCTCTCCACCAAACCCCAAACCCACCTACGTCGACCACAATCCCTCCAAACATAAAGAATTTAAGGGTGAATACAATTGGAAGCTGAATTGTTATTGGTATACTTAAGAGTTGAGACGACTCATTTTGAGATGTGGCTAGAATTATGTACAGTAGCTAAATTCATAAATAACATTGCAATTATCTAATGTGTTTCCTGCACCAAGGCTATTTGATTATGATTGCTTGGCATAATGATAAAGGATTTCGGATAGAAAAACAGACAGTACCATCAGTTCTGTAAGAGCAACCCTGTCAAGCTTCTAGATACTGAACCACAGTGACCAACTTGCTAAAAGGCAAAGCCACTACTAAGTCTAAGAACTTTAACGAGGAGCTTAAAGCTACAACCAAAGCTATGAGCTTAGAAATGGAGGGCATTATAGAAATAACTATAAATCTTTCTAGCCAACTCATAATCAAAGTATTAAGGACTCCAAGTGAAAGAGATTGTTGTATCTACTTATGATGCCACACAATTGTATTACCAAACAACGCCCGGTTGCCACATTGAGCAATGGTAGATCTAGAGCTTTTAAGTATATGCCTTAACAACTAGTGATTAACAGTGGCTCTGACGAACAATTTTCTGGAATAGGCAATAATGAGAACACTAATTAAAATAAACAACGCTAAGAGGGTAGTGACATGACATTGAACTAAAAGAAGCTCAACAAACTCTTAAACTTGCAGAACCTAATTTGGGGAAAATAGAAGGAAAGAGACAAGTAATTGAAGCCAATCTAGCTCTTAGACAAGCTAGAACACGAAGAGAGGCTAGCCATATGATTTCATAATAATTGGTGCACTTCGAATAATCAATAACTAAAAGAGGTAACATTTATAAACCTGTTTTTTCGTAGAATACATATATTGAAGATATATCCCTTTTTTGTACGAAATCGAAAAAATAAATTCTCCCTTCGTTTTAAATTAGATATAACACTTAGTTCTAGCACACTTGTTAAGAAAGAGAAGAGCCGTGAAAGGAGAAGAGAATATTTGCTTTTGAATGAGAAGAGAGACATAGAGGACCCATGTGCCAAATTAACCACCTAGAATAAAAGTGTTACATTGAATTCGAAAAGAAGGAAGTACGAGAAAATATATAGGGAATTCGAATGCAATTCCAGCGTAATGGACCAACTACAATAAAAGCTCATGCTTCCACGGCAAGAGAGTACATGGCTATCACATGCTATGTTACCTGGACTCATAAACCCATGTCTGGTACGTGTCCAAGTGTTTGACTCTGCTATTCTATGAAAATTTTCAATGAATTTGGCCCAAAATGAAGTGTCCAAGTGTATGTGTCTATGTCGGAGTGTCAAGAATCCAACAAGGGTATTTGAGGTGAATTGAAGAGTCCATATAACTAAGTTTACATGTTAAACTACTCTACATATGCTGAAAGCCAGAGTGACTACACCTAATTAAGTTATACTCCCTCCGTCATCTATTAGTTTACCCGTATTCCTTTTAAGGGTGTCTCATATTAGTTTACTTCTTTCTTTTTTTTGTTGTTTTTGGAATGGGACCACAAACTTTTCATCACATACATTCAGCTTTAATATAAAGTAATAGTTTCTCTTTCTTTCTATGACCCACAACATTATTTCTCCTAAAACTCTGTGCAAAAGAAAGGGGTAAACTAATAGAGGACGAAGGGAGTATCTCGTTGGAGACTTGAATAATATCATCTTCAGCCCATGGATTAAACCATGGAATTTAAACTCTCCCGCTTCGTTATCAAACGACCGTTCTGTAACGGAATTTTCGATTTGTCGTTCAACAAAATTCCGTTACGAAACACCATAATGAGAATCACATACTTCTCGCATCGTGTTGTCCGTAACGCGAACTCACCGCGTTAGAACGTTTTTATTCCCTTTACATCCATTCTTTCAAACATTGGCCGAAAATACTTTGTTAATTAATTATATAGCTGATGAAACATGATATTCTAATAAATTTGATTATATTATGTTGTAATAATGCTTCATAAGCTAAAAAATGCAAATAAGGTTATAACATATTAATGTGAATTTTTTCAAAAATTCACGCCGCTTCGAACGCGATCCGTTCAATTCATCCGTTATAAGCCACTTCCACGACAATGCAAACGTTAACGCGATCGCGACCGCAGCCGGGATTTTTTCCCCTTGGATTAAACAGAATCTACAAAATCAAGCTCCTCTTAATGTTTTATTATGAAAGATATCTAATGGCCTTTCACTTCTTGGAATGAGCCTTCTTGGGGAGGCTTTGTGTAAATTAGCCTTCAGCAAATTTTGTGCGAAGGATAATCTCCTCTGTAACTACAGAATTTATTAAATTGTTATCTATGCTGCATCATCATTATCAAAGCCTTAATAGCTAGAAAGGCCTTAGGCAGGAAAGAAAAACTTAATAGTAGTATATTTCATAACACAGAAAAAATACAGAAGCTTATAATAAAGGATTTTATGCTTTGGTTAAAACACATTTTAAAGAAATCAGCGCAAACACAAGATACCGGATTTCTTAGGGAAAATTTGTTTATTGTTCTCCATTGTAATTCTTGACTAGCTTGAGCCTTGTTGTTACTTACTACTTGCCAGTACTTTCAGCGTGTTTCAGAAGTGGGTTGTGTATTTGCAATGATGGTAGATTGATGATTAAGAGAAATTTTTCCATGAAGGTGAGGTCTTACTATCCCTGATGTTCAGACCCTGATGAACTCAATTTTTTCATATAGGTAGTTTAACTTTGGCTAGTCATTAGTTCTACACATCTTGATTATCATAATAGAAGTTACTTTAATTCATCCCATAAAGAAAAGGGCTTAAGGGAAATTCATTTCAATTACATATGATCAAATGAGGTGAAATAATTTTTTAAAAAGCTTTTCTCTTATAGATAAAAGTTAAAACCCTATGCAATATTGATTTTAAACGGTGCATATAAAATAAAAGTACAAATGACTTCGTGAATTGCTAGCTAGGATTCCAAAAAGGACATAAATATGCAATCAATGAAAGAGTAAACAAATAAAGCATCAGATAATTACCAAGGTTTGGGCTGCTTCTCAAGCATAACTCATGAATTCGTAACCGCTCCTTATTGACTCCACAAAGTCCCTGAAGTAGAATCTCCAGTGCTTCCACATGCTGCAGCACAGAATATTTTATCCAAAAAGTGAATCCAAACTGTCAAAAATTTGTGAATGCCAAAGATAATCAAAAAATTTCCGAGTTAAAATTCATCCAAACTTTAATGGAGATTTTGACAGATGGTTACAAGTGCAATGCCTCTAAATTTTGTTTAAATGATTATTTTATTTAGTATATAGATTAATGATGAAAATAACTCATCACTCTCCCTAGCTATTCCTTCTTCCAGACATGTCGCGGCTCCTTTATTGTAGCAGAATCCTTCGACCATTGTTTCTACATCGAGTTACGACACCAGAACGTCTTGAAAAATGTAATGTACTCCCTTGCCTATTCGCGGCAAGCATGCGCTGATCAGGGTTTCGGTATGCTTAACGAGTGCAAGCAGAACCGAGTAGGGGAGGAACTGGACTTAATTATGGACAAAATTCAAATTATATTGTGTAATTCACACAAAGTGCCTGACATGATGATCCAATCCTCACAAACTCCAAGGCTAGAGAAAGGAGACGAATGGGTGCTGCCTTAAAATGATTCATTCATCAATCTCACGCAAACAGATTCACTTACAGGACTGGAATTTAATCATGACATAAGCTACACTCCAAGGTCTGTGGGCAGGATGAATCCAACAAGCATTGCTTGGGGATTAGATGGCTAGAAATCATAAAAATAAAGTCGAAACATGAAAATTTGGGGCTCTTTCTAATGCTAAGGCTGCTCAGCCAATCACCCCTTCGTCGACTCAAACTCTCTGTCCTTTTCTTTCTCTTGTCTTCCCCTCTCCCTGAAGTGAGAAAATCCCCTATACTCAATAACTTCAAAATTAAATTTTATAAATCACACTTTTGAGGTGCTAGGGGCCTATAGAAAATAATGAAAAACAAAAGCATTAGTGTTGTTTTCTACATTGTCTGGAATATGATGTCTGGCTACAAAATCGTCAATGATCAATAAGTGATCTTATAGTATGTAATTGCAAATCACTATCTAACTTAATAAGTAACTCCTCACTTTACCAAGGAATATACATTCAGCTCTTGTCTTGTGCCAACACTCTAGGAGCACCAATAACCTTGATGCACCTAACTCCTATCGAAGTACTCCGATCAACTTCCATGATAAGTAAACCATGATGAACTAGAAGATACCTTGAAAAAATGGAGCCAGGAAAAGACTATGAAATAGCCTAGAGAGACAATAAAGACTGAAAGTGTTCCACATATCCAAGGCAAATCAAGTATATAAACAGCTTGCATCTAGTCTATAGCAATAAATTAACACTAACTAACTAACAAATTTGTCATCAGCCAATTCATGAGAAAAATATTGTATTCAGCGGTGAAACTTAGATCACAAAGCAACCTATCCGACTAAGTCTCTGTTGAAACGAGACTAGTTACTAGTTAGGTAAATAACCACAAAGTAAAAATGCTTCTTCCATCCAAAATGAATGTCATTGTTTTCTTTGTAAACACAAATAATGTCCCTTTCACTAAGAAAGTGAGAATTCCTTTTTCTTGCAATCTAACCTAATTCAATACAAGCCGATTCATCCTGCCCTCTCCGCTAATAGTTGGTCAATTCACTCAAACATCTAAAAGGGAATTCCGTAAAAATTAATGCACTAAAGACTACAATGAATATCCTTGAACTGCACCTGATGTATCTCAAAAGTGTTTACACATCATTCCTCGGGGGAGTATTACCAAACTAGCAAAAGCTTCATTGAAGCACAATTGTCCCTAAGCTCCCTTAATACAAATTTGGTGGGCGTCTCGATTTGACAAACAACAATCTTATTAATTTTTACATTGTCACAATTTATGCTAAAACAAGAAAACATATGCACTTTCAAAGTTCTCTCAACAAATTGCATAGTCATGTAGGACAAGTTTAAAACTACAATAAGTCAACACACACGGGCAAATAGTTCCTCCATTCCCTAATTCATGCAATTCTTACAAATTCACGGTCTCATTTACATTACTTTGACCATTAATATCTTCGATTATATCATAAGTAAATATTATGAACAGAAGAAAATGTGCGCTGAAATTCACCTGAGTCTCAATAATCCCCTGAACCACACACTCCATAGAAATTGCTTCACCAGCAAGAACAGATCCAAAGTTACTACAATCAGAATTTCATATAAATTAGCAGGGTAATACAAATATCATTGATGATAATAATTCGAATTTCATATGAAGTATAATTTAGCAGGATAATAACAAATTCACAGTTTTCAACTTGTAACAAACGCACGTACAGTAATTAATACCTGGTTGGACCCCCAAAATTTGAGATTCGATTTGAATGTGTGTGAGGAGTTAAACAATGAAAATAGAGCAGTAACTCATGCACTAATTTTTTTGGGTTTCTGCAATTCTGTGAATTCTTCCTCAAATCGGGAACATCCGAGTTTCAAATTTCGCCGAAAAGTTTGATTTTACCCGACTTAAAATTTGAAATTAAGGTATTAGAGAGAAATTTAACTGTTGATTGAGTGAGCACCTTTTCTTTATCTATGCATCCTCTGATCGATGAGTCGATAACCAATTTTTACAAGTCATTTTAAAAGATTCTTTGGTAAAAATTACCCTTCCTTTGTTTTTACAAGTAAATTTTTATTAGGAAAATTTGCACAAAACCATTAAGTTTTCACTTATTTGGAAACTCTCATCTTTATGTTTTTTTTTTCCTAAATTTCTAACTAAACTTTACAAAACCTTTATAAACTCCCACCACTTAACGGGTTTTGACAAACTCCATTAGTGGTGGGACCCACATCGGTTATTTCTTTTGTTTTTCCCTCCAAACAACTCACTTCCCTCATTCATCTCTCCAAAAATGATGTCGTCTTCCTCTTCCCACCATTAAGTTCTCCCTTTTTTTCCATTCTCTCTCTCTCTTCATTCATCTCTCTTGAAATCTGGGTAAATTTCTGGGTTCCAGACAATATTTTTGTAGAGATGAATGAGGGAAGTGAGTTGCTTGGAGGGAAAAACAAAGAAATAACTAATGTGGGTCCCACCACTAACGGAGTTTGGCAATATCCGTTAAGTGGTGGGAGTTTATAAAGGTTTTGTAAAGTTTAGGTGGAAATTTAGGGAAAAAAAACATAAAGGTGGGAGTTTCTAAATAAGTGAAAATTTAAGGTGATTTTGTGCAAATTTTCCTTTTTATTATTATTATGAAAGATGATTGGTCCAAAAACCAACCCCTAATAAACTTTTGTTATTTCAAAAGTAAGATTACATAGATACCTTACAATGGATTTCGTATGATTTCTCATCTAGTGGGCCCTATACTTTGTTTCCCCCTCAATTTGCCCTCTTTTCTGACTTTTTTTTATTTTATTTTATAACCTACTTTACCAATTATAGTAAAGACATTCTCCGCATTCCCCTCGATTGGCTTAGGATTTATGGATTATAATGGTGCATTGCTGTTGCAACCAATAGTTTAATGGATTTTACTTACTTGATTAATGTTACTGTCACAAATTGAAGGTAAGTTCTCTTAAAATGTACATTAGGGTTCACTAAATAGGAAAAATTGGCAAATTTGGGATTTAGGGATTTACTTTAAAAAGAACATTATGATTCACTAAAAGCTTTAATGTGTTCATTAATTAGGTACTTATAATTGCAACGTGTAGTTTGAAATGTCTTCCTCCTCATTCTCTTGATCAGAAGGCCAAATGCAACTGTGGTATTTTAGTAGTCATTAAGAAGTGTAAAATATCATTCGAGAATTAAAGTACAACATATTTAAACTATAACATATTTAAATTATATAGACTAAATAAAGAATATTACATCTGATACGATATAGATTTTAGAATGGATGACTTCGAATTGCAAATTACTCAAGAACGTAGGACTAGATGGATCGAAAATAAAAGGCGACAAAGAAATTCAAAGACCTTTAATTTGAACAAAAAGATTCTGAAAATGCAAGAAGATGATAGTGTAACACCTCTACATATTCAACTTGACTCGCCCACCACTAAAAGACAACGTCAGACTGTGAACCAACATGATGTACCTACCTCTTCAAATATAAGGATGCCTATCGTAGACATCACTCATCACCAAAGTCATGTCACATATGATCATGGAAGACATAACCGTATGTATCTAAACTAAACATAACCATTTGCCTAAAATTTCATTACTCAATTAATTTGTACGAGCTCTTATGCAATGCAACTATTGTTTGACATTAATGCCAACAATTATTATGGGATTGCAACTGAAAGTAACATGCCGCCGACTCGACACTTCTGTGTTGGTGAAAGTAGCACTTCCAATGTTAATAACAAGCCAGGAGCTGCAACTTCTGGAATAAGGATTTGGAAGGCTGGGCGACGTGGATATCACAATTGTGCAAGGGATTACCATGAGAGTAAGGGGGTTCCCATATTCACTCACTAGTAGAATAATTAATTATTGTTATGGTGGTATTGCTGCGGTTTTACCCATACGCAACAATATATCACGTAAAAAGAAAAGGTAAAATATAAAGTAAAGATATTGCTGCGGTTTTGGCTCAAAACCGCAGCAATATGGTTTCAGCGGAAAATTTTTGAAAAAAAGTTGACTTTTTGACCAGATATATTGCTGCGGTTTTTTGTAAAAACCGCGGCAATATATTAAAAAATAATATTTTAATATCCCCATGTATTTCGTAAGAATATTGCTGCGGTTCCTTTGAAAACCCGCATCAATATAATATTCCTGTTTATCAAAAGAGAGCACGACCTTGCCAATTTTAGGGTTCCTTAAAGAGGAGTGCGATTTCCAAACCACAGTCGTTTTCATCTTCCTCACTCTCCTCTTCTTCAGTCACTTCTTCCTCTATCTCCTCTTTCTCTCTCATCCTAACTTCTCCTCCTCCGATTTCCTAACACAAAAACTCTGTCTTCCTCCTCTGATTTCAAAACACGAAAGCTCCGTCGACGACTCCTCTGATTCGCTCGCGAACTTGTTCGACGGTTGCGATTCGCTCGAGTCCTTGCTTGTTCGTCGGTTGTGATTCGCTCGACAGCTGTGCTCCACGGTTGAATGGTGCTTCTCCATCGCCGGTCGTTCGAAGTTTCACTGCGAGAAAACGCGCGACAACAACCATGTGACGCGACAACGAAACGATCATGACGCCACAACAACCACCATGACGTGGCAACAACGAAAGATGGTGAGGGCAGAGGGACCGTTCGAATTTTCCGGCCAGATCTGTTTTTTTTTTCTTCCTTTTTTTCGTTTTTTTTTTGCTTTAGGATTTTTTCTTATTTTCAGTTTCTTTTTCTAATATAGGTTTGTTTTTTATTATGTTTCTTCGTAATTTATCATTCAGTTATAATTATTGTTTTTTATTTTTGTTTTTTCATTTGAGGGTTGAGTATGATTTAGAGTATTAATTGCTTTTTGTTGGCCTTTAACAGTGTGAAAGATTCCAAATAATACAGTGTGCACAATTTTTTTGGTGTTCATGCTACACAGTTGGGATCTTTCTTGGTGTTCATACAGTCTGCGAATTCAGTGAATGAGTTAGTGAATGCTTTTAGTCTTTCAAATTTAATTGCGAAATAATTTTTTTTTAAACATGTAATAGGGCCTATTGCTGCGGTTTTGGGCAACAACCGCAACAATAGGTCAAGCTATTGTTGTGGTTTTTAGCCAAAATCGCAGCAATATTTTGTACTTTTTTAATATAAAATACTTAAATTGCTGCGGTTTTATCCAGAAATCGCAGCAATATTTTCTAATATTGCTGCGGTTAAAAACCGCGACAATATATTAATTACCTATTGCTGCCCCTTTAATTGCTGCACGGCCAAAACCACGCGCAATAGACCATTTAATGACCGCATCAATAAGCATTTATTCTACTAGTGACTCTACCTCCAATGACAACATGTCCACACTGTCAAGCATGGCTTTTCAGTTGTGAATCATCAGAATCATGTTGCTTGAGCGAGAAGGTCAGATTACCTGAATTCCCTTTGTCATCTACTCTACTAGACCTCTATTATGATCAAGGAGAGGATGGGGAACATTTCAGACTGAACATTCGGAAGTACAATCATGTTTTTGCATTCACTTCAATGGGAGTCGTTATAGATGATGAATTAGCCGATGCACGTCAAGATGTATACACATATCGTGCTCACGGTTTGATTTATTATCATATTGGTGGTTTATTACCTTTGAAATCAAATGATCCTCCTCGATTCCTTCAAATGTACATATATGATACTGAGAATGAAAATGAGCATCAAATGGCAGAAAATGCAACGTTAAGAGTGGATATCATTGATAGGATAAAAAATATTTTGAACGAGCAAAGTCCTTTTGTCCGTACACTCCGACATATTATTCAACGAGATGACATACAAGAATGCAAGTTTGTCATAAAAGAGCAACCTCCTAACCAACATCATTATTCAATGCCTTCAGCCTCTCAAGTTGCAGCAGTTGTTGTCGGGGGTGATTATATTGCCAACTTGAAAGAAAAGGATGTCATGGTAGAGTCGGTCACTTGATGACTCATGTCTATCAAAGATAACTATTACAATTGACTACAATGTCCACTATTATTTCCTTATGGCTCTTACGGTTGGGATTTAAACACCAGATCTATGACTGGGAAGAAGATAACATGTCGAGAATTCTATTCGTATATGTTCAGGTACATACAATGTCACAACCATTCTCAATCCTCCATTTAAACCATTATGATTATTCTAACTTCTTCACCAACTTATACTTGAAATAGATGAGAGAAATGTTATGATTCTATAATCTTAAGAGTTGGCCGCTTAACTCAACAATTTGTTGTGAACAATTGTGTAAAGATGCAAGCATCCAATTTGAGATGGATTGGACTCAATAAGACACAATTCGTGCATATCTGTACAAGGGACTAGAGGATTCTTACAATGCTGGAGAACATAATATAGGTATGATTTCACATAATAACAGTAATGGTCTACTTTGATATACACATCTATATTATTTAAAGGTTATTTCATGCACTTTATTAACTATATGTAAAAAATATTGGACGAAGAACTATACTTTCATCGTCATTTGTTGGAAGTCCGCGAGATATGCATCAGCGATACCAAGATGCAATGGCCTTGGTGCAAAAATTTGGCAAGCTAGACATATTCCTTACTATGACGTGCAATCCGTCGTGGCCAGAGTAGCAGAATTACTACATGGCCAACAACCTCATGATCGTCCAGACTTGCTAACAAGGATATTTCATGCCAGACTTGAGTTATAAAAGGATGTGTTGGAAAGGAACGTTCTCGGGAAGGTAATTACTTATGTATATGTGATTGAATTCCAAAAACGAGGTCTTCCACACGTTCATATGTTACTAATTCTTGATCAAAATGACAAGCTTACCACTCCTGATGATTATGATAAAATAGTGAGAGTAGAAATTCCTGAACAACAACAAGAGCAAGAGCTCCGCAAAAGGATTCTTAACCACATGATTCACAACCCATGCAGTGTTCAGAATTCACGTTCACCATGCATGAAACAAGGGAGTTGTAAGAAGGGGTTTCCTAAGTCATTCTCTGATTGTACAAAGCAAGGAAATGACTCATATCCCATCTACCGTCGGCGTCAAGATGCTCCACCTCTGCCAGTACGTGAAAATTTACGATTAATTGTAGATAATCGGTGGGTAGTTCCATATAACCCATGGTTGTTGAATAAGTATGATTGTGACATTAACATAGAGATATGCAGCAACACTAAGTGTGTTAAATATTTATATAAATACATCCATAAAGGTCCAGATAGAGTTTCCATGGAAGTTCATAAAGGGGATGAGATTGCACAGTTCGTTGATGCAAAATGGATTTTTGCACCTGAAGCTTTGTGGAAATTTTACAAATTTCCAATGACTGGGATGACTGTAGACCGCTTGCAAGTTCATTTACCGAACATGCACCACGTTAGATTTGAAGGTAACCAGCCTATCGAAAGTGTTTTGGCTGGCCTAAGGAGCTCAAAAACAATGTTGACTGAGTTTTTCAAGATGAATTTAGTAGATCCTAAAGCCAAAGATTACCTATATCGAGAATTCCCAGAAATATAGATGCATTAATTCCACACGTGAGTGGCAACGAAGGAAAACCATGTAGAGAGTAATTGGTTGTTTGTACGTAGCTTCGCCTCTGGATTTACCTAAGAATGTTACTAAACCACGTCAAAGGGACCCAATCATATGAGCATTTAAGGACTGTCAATGGGATATCCCACCCTACCTTTAGAGCTGCAGCTGAGTCCTTAGGTCTTATTGACAATGATGAAAGCATACGACAATGTCTAATAGAAGCAAGTCAGGTAAAAATGTCGGCGGCACTTAGACGATTGTTTGCAACTATCTTAATATATTGTCAACCATCTGGGTTACGTGCATTTTGGGATGAGTTCTTCCCACCCTTGGTTGAGGATTACCCATCTTCAAGCAAGACAAACAACAATGAAATTCTAACTTACAAGCTTCTTAAAGACTTGGATCGCTTATTAAGACCGCTCAGGAAAACAATCTCAGACTACAATGAATTGCCAAATTTACCAGAATTCATTGACAACATTGATGAGTTATCTAAAATAATGGAGGAGTATTTCTCAGTGCCAGTTCCTACTGAGGATACCGACTTTATAGGCAAGTTGAATGCCGATCAACGACGTGCATATGACACAGTGATGAATGCTATCACTTTGAAAAATGGTGGAGCTTTCTTCGTTGGTGGTCCCGGTGGTACTAGAAAAAACATATCTACATCGAGCTATATTAGCTACTGTAAAAGGTAGAGGTGAGATAGTTATCCCAATAGCAACTTCTGGAATTGCTGCCACATTGTTGCACCAAGGGAGAACTTCACACTAAACTTTTTAATTACCATTAAAACCAGATAGCTCATTGTCATGCACCTTTACAAAGTAAAAACCGCATTCTTCTTAAACATTCTTCAGTTATTATATGGGATGAGGCACCAATGACATATAGGTATCAGTTTGAAGCAGTTGATCGTTCACTTAAGAATTTGATGGGAAATGACTTGCCATTTGGCGGAAAAATGTTCATATCTACTATTGCTAATACCTCGATTGATGGGTTGATTGATCAAATTTTCCCCAATCTAAATGAACACATCGGTGACGGTAATATTATGGTAGAAAGGGCAATCATCACTCCATTGAATGAAGATGCTGATAAAATCAATGACAAGG